>NC_047661.1:126692032-126992032 GCF_011762505.2 Arvicanthis niloticus | reverse complement strand
CTGAAAGCATCACCACATCTTCTAGATACAATGCCCCTTTTAATCACAGATTTTTGTCACATTCCTCTTGATGAATTGTTGGAATAATGTAGCCATTTTGTTGTATTGATAATTTATTACCTTGCGATCCTGCCTTTGATAAATTTTGATTTATCTATTTTGTGTTTTATTAAATTATTTCTATTATAAAATTTAAAAACATAACTAAAACAGCTAAATTCTCATTAAACATTTGAGTGTCCTTCCTCACTTAGGTCATTAATTTGTTGGGGGAATTATCCTATATTTTCTACGTGTTTGGCTGATTTGCTGAGCTAGACATTGGAGGGTCCTTTCCATTGACTTTATGTCCCCTCACTCACTGAACAAGATAGGTATTGTGCATATACCTGTTTCTTTAAATTATGATGCTTTTGTTTATGTAACTTGTTCATCTTTGTACTTGTAGTAATTACCATGGACTAGCTTTCCATCAAAGACCTTAGCAAGAGGTGTCATTGGAACTGTAGTTTTCCATACAACCAGTAGATTACCTTCCTCAAGTTTGGCATTACCAATTTGCCTGAACATGCATATAAGAAGGAAAACACCCTTTAGCTACTACTTCACTCCATGTCCACAAGGGATGAACTTTACATTTAATAATTGTATAGATACTGTTAGTATTCTGTCTAAACTCCACCTCCCCAGTTACCTGGCAACAGCCAGGTATGCTCCTCCCCACAGTTACCTGGCAACCGCCAGGTAGGCCGATCCATGATAAAAGGGGCTGCTTGCCCCCTCCTCTTACTCTCTTATCCTGTTACTCTCTTACTCTCTCTCTCTTACCCTCTTGCCTCTCTGTCCCCTCCCCACCTTCCTCTCTCTCCACATGGTCATGGCCGACCTCTACTTCTCTTCTCTCTTATCTCTTCCACCTTCCTCTCCCCACCTTTGCCCTTTCCCCTGAATAAACCTCCCCCTTGGAACCGCGTGGTCCAGAGTGGTCTATTTTGAACTGCGGTCGGATTTCTTACAGATATCAGCTATAAGATTGTCACATTAGAATTAATTTTATATATTCATTTTTAAAACAAAATTGCAAGAAAAATTGAGTATCTAATGGCAATAAGCTATCACTCAGGAAGGGAAGTACAAAAGCAGGTAATACTCCCTGGCCTCAAGAAGCTCATAGCTCATCCAGATGTAGGGTAAGTACATTGTAATTAAGGGGTGGGAAGGGCTTAGTGGGAAGGGACATGGAAACCAAGAAAGAAGTCTTGGACAAAAGCAGCCAGAGAAGGCTGCACAGAGCTGATCAGGACTGAGCTGAATCTCAATAAGAAAATTTAAAGTTCACCAGGCCGAAAACAGAAATGCATTTTCTTAGCAGTGGGAATGACAGGCACAAAGGCACAGAGGCATGATGGAGCATGGTGTGCTAGGGAAATAACAGCTGACCTTTCATAGCAAAAGCAGAAACGTCAGGGGTGGAGAAAGGACTTGGAGATTAGTCTGGAAAAATAGATTGGGGTCAGATTTTGAAGACATTTGTACTGGGAAGCTGTACATAATTCTGTAGGCAACAAGCCACCAACGAAATTTTGAAACGGGCAAGTCACATGTTCAAAGTTGTATTTCAGAAAACAACTGATGTCAGGATGATGGATGGACTGAAAGCTGTAAAGACCAGGAGGTAATAAAGCTTATTTTTATCGAAAAACAAGAAACAGATTTTGAGGTGTCTAGAATAAACTCAACAAGCCTTTGCCTGTCTACTGTTGCCCCTTGCAGTATAGTTCCAGAATGGCTTCTCCATTAAGCTCTTCCTAGTGACTCTACACACTTCTCAGTGAAATATCAACTCCCTAGAGTACATGTCACACAATGAATGACATATCACCTGTCTGACTTCTGTCCTTGCTCTTCTATCCCATTTGCCCCCTTCATTCCACAACCCTCTCTGCTGATTCTCTTCTCCTATTTTACTAACTTTGTCTTAGGTTAATTTCATCATCACTGTCAAATCTTGGCTCAAATATCATCTTTTAATGAAGATGCTGGTCACTCTGATATTACAAATCTACCATCTATGTCTTCTGATCCATTGCATCTGCTCTGCATTTTCATGCCAGGGCACTTGCATCTCTTTTTGATGTTTTGTTGTTCTGCTTCTTTCCCCATGATAATTTAAGACAGAAATCGTTTATTATGTCAATTTATATATGCAGAATTGTCTAGGACATAGTCTGGCATCTTACAAGTACACAATCATTACTGTCTTTAATGAATGTAATGGCAAAGTCCTGGATGTGGCAATATACTGACTGAGAGATTGACTGATAGCAAAGCTTTAACATGAAGTCAATGGTGTTATGGGCAGGACCTAGTCTGGATATTGGGTGAGGTAAAATAGTGAACCTATTTGCTATACGTGTGTTGTCAGGAAACTGGAGTGCTTTACATGCTTTCACAAACACTGACTGACACTCATTAGGTATCTTCTAGATATTTTTTGCTTTCCTTAAGAGAGAAAGATATACAGAAATAAATAGAGAAAGAAAAAAAAGACCCAGAAAGAGAAAAGGATTAGAAAAGTGGTTCTCAATGTCTATAATGCTGTGCGGCACATGTAATAGTTACTCAGGTGGTTGTGACTCCCAGCCACAAAATTATTTTTATTGCTACCTAATAACTATAGTTTTGCTATTATTATAAAATTTAGTGTAAATATCTGTGTTTTCCAATGGTATTAGAAAATGCGTGTAAAAACGTATTTCAACCCCAAAAGGGTTGTTATGCATACATTGAGAACCCTTGAATTAGAGGGAGAATCTTTCAGACCATTTTTAATTCCAACAAATATTATTAGGTGGGTACCAACAAATATTATGTGTTGAATAAACAGAAAAATGTATTATTTTCTGATTTGTGTGTAGTTCAAATAATATTCTACTCTTCTTATTTATCTTCCTTACTCTGGGCTGCCAACCTTGTAGCTGTGGCTTCTGTAGTCTTCAGCTGTTTCTTGGTGTCTTTGGATTACTGTTTCAGAGGCCATCCATACAGAGATACTAGGTTGCCACTGATAGACACTCAGAGATGGAATGGTCATTATTTGTAATTTTGTTCCTTGAATGAGTCTGGATAATGGACATTCAGAGATGATACTTAGCCCCACATTTTAACAAACCAGGATATTTCATGGCAAGTGGATGTTTTAGAAACCAGAATCTGAGTCTCTGAAGTCCCTCAAAAATGTTCAGTCAAAATTCATTCTCTAATATTTTCAAATAACATTTTCTTGAATACACAGATGCAGAAGCCATGGTCACAGAGGGCTGGCAGTAGTTGCTTTTGCAACAGTTTCAGCATTTCCATAAGAACCAATGTGTCTAAACTGTATATTCTGAAATGTACCTGCTAGGAGAAAAAACAAACGCTAATAGCTCAGTAAAGCTATGATCAACTTGCAGTTCTATTTATTTATCACCAGTGTCCCCTAATCCAGGTCTATTTAACTCTACTAGGAATCATTTTTTTTTTCATTTGAGAAATGACGTCACTGCGCAATAATTTGCTATGACAAAATGCACTGACATTGAACACTATGACTTACAGTCATACAGCTAAAATACTATCACTGTTTTACAAAGGAAGGAAGGATGGAAGACAGAGACTGTAGTGAAGAAAGAGGTGCTATTTCATTCTCAGAAAACTGGGCCTACTGATCTAATAACTAGTTTTGCCTATAAATACTGAATGGATTGCCCCATTGACATTTTTGACCCATGAAAGGGTTGAATCATAAACACTCAAAGATTAAATTCACCTCTGTAATGATGTGTATATGCGCATTCCAGGGAGTGGCAGGATTAGAAGGTGTGGCCCTGTTGGAGTAGGTGTGTCACTGTGGGTGTGGCTACAAAACCCTCATGCTAGCTGCCTGGGAGCCAGTATTCTGCTAGCAGCCTTCAGATGATGTACAACTCTCAGCTCCTCTTTCAACATGGATGCTGCCATGTTCCCACCTTGAGGATAATGGACTGAACCTCTAAAGTGTAAACAAGCCCGTTTAAATGTTGTTCTTATAAGAGTTGCCTTGGTCATAGTATCTGTTCACAGCAGTAATACCCCAACTAAGACAACCTCTAGGTCTGTCTTGAGTAGAAATGCCAACGAATTTTGGTATGTTTTAAAATGTGTTGATAAGTCTATCTTCATCTTAATAGTATTTGCTAGAATCTGTGATGTGATGCCATTAGCATAGCAGTATAGATTATATTCTTTCTATTTTAGTCATAAATTTGGTTTTTATTTCAATTACATGTTTGGAAATTTTACATAGGTGACAATATATTTATTGTCATATTCCCACCCCAATAGTATCAAAATAAAGTATGAATAGACACATAAAGCATAAGTTACAGAGACTAGGTTTTATCATTTTAGCAAATGTCCCACCCTAAATTTAGTGAGAAAATGAAGTTGGAGGTTTCTAACACATGGACTTCAGAAAGCACATTTTAAACACAGCAGAGGTTGTACTTCACAGTAGAAACTTTCAAACCTTTCATCAAGACTGGACTTCACCCACCTGCACAAAAATGATTTAGTATTGGAGTCTGATATTTTCAAGTCAGTTGCATCAAAGCTATGAATTATACTTATTTAAATATTGACTGTGATTTCAATCCACAATTAACCCTTTGTGGTAAGAATGCTATGAATTCTGTGCTGGGATCTTTTTGTATATTTCTCAAAGAGTTGGATTTCCTCTTGATAGTTTTGTTTGTAAAAATGTGTCTGGCCTTTTGTAATTATTGTTAAGTCTTCAAAAGCGTGTCTATCTATATTTTTTTGACAAGTTACTACAGGTTCCTAAAAGAGATTGGAGAGTTTTATGGTGATCAGTAAATTGGATATATTTATATTATTCTTCCTCTGCTGGATAGATTAGTCACTTCAGTATCCATTTTTTTCTCCTGATTCTACCAAGAACTACATGAATTTCCAGACATGAAATATGAAATAGTTTTGAAGCTTTGATCTAATAAAATATGTGTATAGTGATCACAACAAGCTGGTAAAATCAAGCCAGAAAAGGTGATTCACTATTTTGAAACACTTGTCAGGAATATAAAAGAAACAATGATATCCACCTGCTATACAATGTAAGAGTTTAGCGTGTTTTAAAATGTATTTTTTCTATGGATCCAAATATCAAAAAATTAGCAAGTGTTGGGCTGTTGTTATTTCAAGATATTTAACAGATGTAGTAAATAGGCAATTCACTGTAATGTATGCTATTTTAATAAATCATACTTCCCCCTATGATGTGGTGGTTTGGGTGATGATGATCAAATACACGTTTATAAAATGACAGCATAGTTAAAACTAGATTCTATATATTTTCTTGTTTTTTTTTGCTATTTTGATTTTAGTTTTGTTTGTTTTTTTTTAGATGTTGGACAATCTTAGGAACTTCAGCTTCTTACAATATTTTAATTTTTGTTTGCATGTCCATTGCTATTTATTTCAAAGGCAAGAAGCTATGGATAGTATAATCTTCTCTTAGGTAAATTTTAGGTTTCTACAATTTCATCAGAATTTTCAGAAGCTTAATCATTCTTTATCACTTTGATAAAAACACAGTGTGTTAAAAAATGACACATTGCAAAGAAAATATCACAAATGTGATCATTTTGTGAAAACTTTATATATCTCACAGCCCTCATTGGTGTTAGGAGGCATGTGATAAGAAGATTGGCAAGAACCAGTGTTCCTAAGAGGCATCCATTTACTGTCCATAAAACTGATGGACTATTTTCACTTCCTATTTGGGGTGAGAGCCAAATGTGTTGCTGGGCTTCATCTTCTCTGTGGCACCATCTTGTTTGCATTCAGTGGGTATACTAACTATAGATATACCTTTGTATGATTAGAAAATGAAGGAAAAATACTTTGTAAATTTTCTTCTTGGCTTCTAGATGGAGAACTTGCTTTATTTAAATAAAAGTTGAACATAATGCTGACTGAATCAACAGTAAACCACGTTATAGATTAAGTTGCTGAGAGTATTTTTAAGATGCTGTCAAGTAAGGAACAAGTATGTGGGATGATTAGTTTCATAACTGTATTTCTCTACACATTCTACAATATAAACCTGTATCAAAAGAGTGTAACCTATACATAAATGCAAGATTCATCTTTTAATTGGAATGAAAATTTTATAGAATAATACAACTAAATACCACCTATGTAAAAGTGCTTCAGTGTTTCTAGTTTTATAATAAAGAATAAATATTAATAAGAAGAGATTGTCCCAGGACAGGGTATCTAAAGATCTCTTTTGTTCTTCTCAGACACATACAAGTAACCCACAGAGGCACATTATGCTCATTCATATGATTAAAAAGAAAAAAAAAACAAATGGAAAAGTTAAAAATAAATCACTCTTTGGTCAATAGATTCATTGTATGCCTTATCATTTTACATTTAATGGTTTTAGATACACAATTATTTGGAAATAACCAACTGGATCAAATTGGTCTGAATGATTTGAGCTAGATACTTTTAATTGCCTAATATGCTACAAATGTAATAACTGATAAACTGAAAGCCTTTTTACTTAAATATTGCTTTTAATTTAAACATCACTGTGTTAATTAACTCTGGAGTCTAAAGTAACTTCCTCTCTTCTCTCTCTCTCCTACCTACCTCTGTTTTGTATGAGAAAATAATTTTGCCTCCTGTAGAACAGCAAGATATAATGTTGTGGGTATGATTTCGTTTCTCTTGAAGAGACATCCTGATAGATTTACAGTGTTCTTTGCAGCTATTTGTGGCCCAGATCTAAAGGATATTTATTTTTTTCAAAGAAATGATATCTGTTCTGCTCCATGAGACCTGTTAGTTGTTCAACATAAAGCCAAAGGCATTTATTTAAAGAAAGTGAAGCAGATGCCCTCAGCTTATCAGTTTCACTGCCATTAGTGGTCCAAAGTATTATATAGTTTTCCTTGGGTCGTTAGGCAACGTTGTAGTAAGGAAGAAAAGAATGTTAATGTTGGGAATAATTTGTTCCTAACTGGAAGCCTGCAACCATGGTGGGGAGAGCTCCCCAGTGGCCAAGAAGTTTCAGAATTCCCATGTGATGCACAGTGCAGCAATGTGGTCTATGAACATTTCTGCAGATGGCTGCTTAACGTGTAAATTAATCTGACTCGGTAAGGATCATGCCAGTCACTGGCAGCTATAATTATAGATCAGAATAAAATCTTGCTCTACAAATTTGTTCAACCAGAGAACTGTAGCACAGACACAACTTTATTTAAATACGTTAATTATTGACTGTCAGGAATTATGACACATGTGTGCCTCAACCTGTGAACACTAATAGGAATGATACAGCTTCCTGTTAGTGGCATAAAACAAACACGGTAATTAAGAAATACAAGAAAAATGAAACTACGATAAACTCACAAAACTACATATCCATTTCCATGCAATGAACTTGCAAAGTAAATGAATGGATCAAATAACAGACATCATCCAGCAAGGGCATTTGAATGAACCTATTAAATACAAGGCTGATACATTATTACCTGTTTTTTTGGTATCCTTAAAATCAAAATAAAATCCATGGAGCTCTAATACAATCCTTGCCAACTAGCTCAATTCAGAGCCTGTTTGAATTTCAAGGTAACTGCTATGACTGTGTGTGTTTAACAGTAGCATATTTGCACTTAATGAGACACGTATGAATTTCTAGCCTTTATTTGAGTTTAAGAAAGCATCAACCTTGAAAGGCACATCTGTTGTCTTCTTAGAACTAGAAATTCTTCCCTCCCTGTTATCAACTCTAGGAGCAGAATTCTGTAGGGGAAACAATAAGCCCACTGTGCTTCATGAAGTATCTTTGATTATTTTCTTTTTCTTTGGAAGGTAAGCTTTAATCTAGTATTTGCTCAGCTAAAATAAATTCCAATTAAATAGCAGATTAAAAAGCTAATTGAAATATTCATTCATAGAGGAAAGTACAATGGGCTGAGATGCTAGCTTTGCTTCAAATGGTCCTCATTTCCTTTGGTGACAACTGCTGAAGAATATATTAATTAATCTCTTTCCTATGGAATAATGGAGCTTCTCCTCCCTCAGACTGCCAGTCTTTGAAATGAAGGAGGGTGGAACTATACTCCACTCTTGTCACAAGCTATCAAGAGCTGGGGAGGCGACTCCATTAGTAAAGCCCATTCGCACAGGCATATGGGCATGTGTTCTAGTCCCAGGATGCATGCAAAAAAAGTTGGGTGTACTTCTGTGTGATTATAAACACAGCCCCAGGTAGGTGGGGATAGACACATCTGGCCAATCAATATATCTGCCCTGGTGAATTTAAGATTCAGTGAGAGATTTGTCTCACAAATGAAACAAAAACTACAAACGTGCAGAGTGGCTGAGGAACAAGAGCTGACCTTGAGCCCTGTCCTCTGTATGTCGTCCTACATAGACTCATGTAGATATGAGCACATCCATGCACATATAGTAGAATGTAAAGTATGTAAGATAGCAAGCCCTTGGCTTCCGTGAGATAAAGTAATTGTCAGCAAAGCAGTTAACAACGGTGACCCTATAATCTCTAATGTAATAATCTTGGACTAGAACACATGTAAGGAGTCTCTTTCAGTTACAATAGCAAATCATTCTGCAGAACTCTACATCCAAGTGTAGAAGAAATCGTACTGGGTTCTCTAGAAATGTCTGCATGTCGCAGCAAAGCTTATCTCAGTGACATGGATGAATGAAGCAAATTATTTGGCCTTAAACTTTCCTTCTCACTTTAAAGATATGAAAGCTGTACACTGAGATCAATGTTCCTCAACCTTCCTAATGCTGTGACCCTTTAATACAATGTCTCATGTTGGGGTGATCTGCAACCATAAAATTCTTTCATTGCCATTTCATAACTGTAATTTTGGTACTGTTATGAATTGTGAATATCTGATATGTGACCCCTATGTAATGGTCCTTCTACTCCTCAAAAAATTGCAATCTACAGATTGAAAGCTGTTGATCAAGAGAGATGGTGTATATACTTTCATGGCTGGTTATCAGATACTCGAGACTCATTTGAATGTCTGGAGGTTACTTTCTTCTCTCATTGTCATAGGCAGTATCTTTTGGTAGGCTTCGAACTCAAAGTTGATTTACTATAGTGTCATTAATTCTTCTATACTGCAAGTACATTGCTTTTTTCTCATTTTTATTTTTTGTGGATTTTGTACATTTTTGGTAATATTCATCTCTTCATCTTCTCCCAGATTCATGCTACTTATCCTCCGAAATCTTTCTCTCCCTCTCCCCCCTCCCTTCCTCCATCCCTCTTGTTCTCTCTCTGTCTCTCTTTCTCTGTCTCTCTTCTCCTCTCCTCTCTTTTTTCTCCTCCTCCTCTTCTTTTTTTCCTCCATCCAGTACAGTGTGTGTTACCAATATGCTTTTGGATGTTTCTCTTTGTTGCCTGCACTGAAGTTTGATCTAGTGCAGACAATTACTAAAAACAGAAAAGCATGAAGCGGAAGTCTGCATCCCAAGGTAGTGAGGACACACACAAATTATCATATTACATAGGGACATCTGTTATTCATTTACTCAGAGGAAAATCCTAGTTCTGTTCTACCAATCTTAATGGGGTCTCACATGCCCTGCTTTGATTGTGTTGTTTAGTCATTTAATTAAAACAAGAGTAGAAAACTGAATGAAACAAACACAAATGGCCGAGTAGAGATTTGTCTTTCTTTTTTTTATTCTTATAAAAGCAATAAGGCAAAAATAAAAGAAATTCATCCATCATTTCTGTCCTTTGTGTTTGCTTCAAGCAGGAAAAAGATTAGCAGAGATAATCAGAATGACCATTCCAAATGAGAACTGATCCCCAGAGTTCTCACAAGATTGCAAAATCACTGAGGAGTGAATTCTGAGCTTTTAAATATGTATTTTAAAGATTTATTTGTATTTATGTGTCTTTGTATGTTTCTTTCTCTGTGTGTATTACATATGTATGTAGATTTCTGCAGAGTCTCAAAGAATGCTTTGTGTCCCCTGTTCCTGTGGAGCTGAAGTTACAGGCTCTTACTGAGTTGATCTATGCAACATGGGTTCTGGGACCTGAACTTAAGTCCTCTGCAAGAGCAGTAAGCACATTTAATTGCTGAGACATTTCATGAGTTCTGCACTCTTATAAGACTTCTGTAATACTTGGAAAGTACATTTTAAATGTTTCAAATAATAGCCATGTCAAAGAAGCACATCTGTATACTGTACTTGGCTTCAAAGCCATCTCTATTTATTTTAATTTGTTTTTAATGTATTTAATCAGCAACAACAATACCTTTTGATGTCTATAATGTAAAGATATATTTATATGTATTCAATGTACACAAATTCACTGTGATATAAACATTAAGGGCACTAACTAAAATGTGTACTTTTATGAGTTACAGTGATCGATTTATTATCCTTAACCACAATCCCATCCTCTGTATCTATTTATAGATCATAGCTTGTATGTGTATATTTATGTGGGAGTCACTGTGTGTAAAAGCCAGTAACCTAGATTGGGGCTCATGAAACAAGGGTGGAGGAATATTTAAAGAAAAAAGACTGTGGAGGGTAATTGAATACATGTTATGTTAAAGTAAAAGAAGAAGTGATATATGTAGGAAAACTTAACTAGCTTAGAGGGAAAGAGATAGGAGTTAGAATATGAAAGGTGGTGCAACCAATTAGAATTAAAACATAGAGAAGCTGAGAAACCAAAGATTCCCCAAAGATGCATAAACTGAGGGAAGTTTTCCCATTTTTCAAACAAGTTTTGCGTATTCAAACTTGTAATTATCAGTTCCTAAGATGGCACTGAACTCCAATCTGTAGAAAATAAATTTAGTATCCTTGCTGTTTTAGAGTGTGATGGTGTAGTCAGATTCCCATGAGTAGGGCAGGATGAGAACTCACAGAGACAGATGAACACAACCTAGCTCTTTTCTTGATATGTACTAGGTTTATAGTTATAGTTATGGTTAAAGGTTATAGTCAACATTATGGCTTAGAAAGGATGGATTCTGTTAGAGATTCTGCTATAAGCTGAAATTTTAAATAAAAGTCTTGAAATACTTCACAAAAAAACCAAGATGTGGATACTGATATGTTTTCCCAAACAAAATTAAAGACATTTAGATGATAATAAAATGAGTTGTATCATTCAACAGACAATGGTTTTATATTTTGGCTCATAGGGTTTTACTCAACCATCTATTAGAACATTCACAGTGTGCTTTCCCCTTGTAATTGGCATGAGAAGGAGACTTTGAATTGTCTTTCTTCTTTGGTCTTATAAGGGTACATGCTAAGACATTGTTGGGAGACAGTGAGCAGTCAGATTGGAGCATCTTCACCCCTATTAAAGCCAATGTGTAGAGTTATTTACTTTGCCTGTTATTTGCTCTCTAGAAAACAAATAATTTTCTGTTTATCAAAGTAAAGATATCATTTATGAAGCACAAAGATGTGATGCTAAACAATTTTAGTGATTTCACCAATTTATCTCTGAGCAGTTAGAAGAAACCTTCTAATTTTATGGTCTATAAATGTGTCCATGATGAAACTACCTGGCTGATGGAAAGTAACCCACCCAAGATTAGCTTGGTGTAAGAAGAACTTTCCTAGCACTTAAACATTTTGATCTTAGACCCTTGGATTGTGTTTATAAAGTATTTTAATTATTTTTATATGTAGTTAGACATAATTTTAAAATACCATTGAATATTTTAATACAATTTTATAACTAAAGAAGAACTATGTTTCCCGCTGATAAAATCAGAAGATAGTATAATTTAAGAGTTTCTTTTACTTGGCTCACAGTCAATATTTCAAGTGAAGTGAAGTGAAATAAGTTTTCAACAATTTCATTATTTCAAAGAGAAAAAATAGATGTAACTGGAAAATGATTTTTAAAACATTGGCAAAATATTCTTCTGGTTTGAATATTTCTTCATGCAAATTGTCTTGGAACCTCAATCACTTCTGAAATAGTCTGGGGAAGTGAACAAAACAGAAAGTTCTGAGACCTGAAGAGTTTCACCCTCACAAATGGATTAATGCCCATATAAAGTGTTGGAGGCTACAAGTTTGATGGTTCCTTAGCATCTGTCTCCCAACCATCCTAAAGTTGTAAAGAAGGACACCTACCTAGAAAGGGAACGATTCCATCATTGATGATGCCCTAGAAACACTCTTTCAATGATACCTTAGCAGCCATATCAGTGATTCCCTGGTCACGGCTCCATCAGTGCTGTCCTGGCCTCCACAATAATGAACAATATTTCTATTTTCATTATGATTCACCTGGTCTGAGACTTTGTATTATTATAGACTTTTGATAGTTTGAAGTTTTCTGTAGGAAATAAAATATTTTTTTCTGATCTGGGAGAAAATAAATCAAGAAATAACAATATTCATATTACTCTCTCTTTGAATCATCCCCTCAAACGGAATGATAGGAAATGTAAAATGAACAATAATGACAAAATTTTTTCTATTTTGTTTTTTGAGTGATCAATTGAATTCAGTGTAATCATTTAATAACAGATGATCAACCCACTGGCATGGGTAAGCATTATTTACTTATTGTTAGAAATAGTCCTAAAAGACTGACAAATACATGAGATGTGCTATATGAAACTATTGGGAGAAAATAATAGAAAGTGAACTTCTTTCATCTGTAGCTGAGGCCTGAATTTTGTCTCTACTCTGCCTCTACAGTGACCCACAGTTTGGCTCCCATGTCATCACCAAGCATGCCCACTTTCTAAATAATCTGTTTGATCATTTTTAAAGAGGGAGGATTTAACTGTATAATACTAAAAATATAATAAACAGAGAAAGTACTAACAGTTGTTAGTACTTTTGGACTACTATTTGGTCACATATTACTTTTATTTTTATTCCTTCATAACATGCTTCAATTTCTTTAAAATTTTCTAAGCAATGTGGAAAGAAGCTCACAGAGAGTCATACTTTTGTAGGGCAATAATTCTCCTAAAAGAGTCTATTACTTGTTTCTCTATATTATATCCTGTCTCCATTTTCATGATCTAAATGGATATCATCATATTTTGATATATTTATGTACAGTTTATTGACTTAATGAATTGTGAGTGGAGATTACGTCCCATTAATCTCTATATACCCAACCCTTAATACAATGTCTCATTTGTGAGATTTTAATATTATATGCTTAATAAACAAATGAATCACTAGAATATTTATTTTTAGGAATGTGCATACACATGAATGCATGTCTAGCAATACCACGAGAGAGTTTTGATTGCTCTAGAGCTAGACACGCAGGCAGTTATGAACCACGTGTGTGCTGGGAACAAAACTCACATTCTTTAGAAGGTCAGCAAACGTTTTTAAGCCTTGAGCTGTCTCTGTACTCCCTGCACAATCTTACTTGCACTTGTTTCCAGGGTATACATCCAAGGGCTTAACAAAAAATTCATTTATAATGGATAATTAAGAGTAGAGAAAAAATTTCCTGTAGCAATCTATAGTCTGAGGCAGTTCTCATTTCAATGGACAAACACAAGAAAAGGCAAGAAACAAAACAAGTCCCAAATACAGTTTATCTTAAATAAAACTATGGAAGAATTAAACCACATCACAGAGATTCACTCATCAAATTGTAAACTCTGAGAACACTAAGGGAGAAGCAACACAGTTCCATCATAAACAACCCCTAAAATGAATACAGGCAGAAGGACTCACAAAATAAAGGAGGCCAGAGACAAACAGCAGTCTAAAGAAAACAGTGGACCTGGACCCACTCGAGATTCTTTTTCCTACTTGTGTGTGTATAAAATACTATCCAAGAAAGTTAGAGCTCTTTATGATGCTGTTAGAGGCTAAATGCTTTCATTTGAACAGTGATAGTCAGATAGTCAGATGATGGCTATTTTTTGTTTTAGACATATACATAGATATAATCATGGTAGTAAGATGTCTACATTAGTGAGAAAATGGAAGGAGATTACATAGATGGATGGATAAATAGATGATGATAAATATAGATAGATGATATATAGATAGATAATAGATAAATGATAGATATAGATGAATAGATCATAGACAGGCAGACAGAGTATAGACAGATAGATGATAGATTAGCCCATAATTATTATCTCATTATGGTCTTGATGCTTTATTACAATTACTTTTGTATGTTTATTTTTTTCCACAATGAGCCACTTAAAGAAAATTTTTAAAAATTTAAAACAAATGAAAACATCCTAGAAAATTATACATAAGTAAGTAGTTACTCTCTGATAACTTGGATAATAAAGCATTTCATTGTCTTGAACAAGTTTCAATGAAACTTTCTTAAGTTTCATTGAAATCTAGGACAATGGAAACTTCCAGGAATCTATGGGATGACCCTAGCTAAGACTTCTGGCAATAGGGGAATTGGAACAAGAATAATTTGGGAATAAAAGTACAAAATATAATAAAGAATCTTTAAACTTACTGTAACAGCTAATAAGCTTCTGGATAAGAATAATAATTAATGTTGATTTATCTGTTATTAAACTATCTGTGGCTCATATGTCCCCCACAACATTTAAACATTATTTCTGTTGCCCTAGATTTTAATGAAACCATGTTAAGCAACCATGGGCAAGATAATGAAATGCTTTATTATCCAAGTTATCAGATAGTAACTACTTACTTCAAAAGATTCCTATGAAAGGCTTCCTGCAGGTAAGTCTGAAGTAAAAACTGGAATTGAATAGTTGACTCAAGCAGAATAGGGCTTAGTGTAAGTCTGTGTCTACCATAAGCTGTGTGAATGGAGAAACATGCACGTAGGAAACTCATGTTTGTGGACAGAAAAAGAAGACTTACACTAACTAGAAGAAGAAAAATTTTCACAGCTCATTTCAGAGGGAACTACCGTGTAGGCTCTTTGCTGGGATTTGAGCCTGCCATCCCTTTGTGGAGATACTGGACTTGACATAATCCATACAATTATGAGACAATTCTTCAAAATGGATGGCTTACAGATACATGAGTGGACACACATGTCCATATTCTACTTACACTATTACCCCTGAGAACACTAATATAATTCATACAACATTCCTTACGTGATAAACATGCCACTTCATGATTAAACATGAGAAACTAGTTTGCAATATTAATTACTGTGAATACTAGTGGAGTTCCTTAGATAATACACAGAGTTTCCTGCACTCTTTGGAGTTGATTTTGCCTCCAAATATACGTGGAGTATTAGAGTGTCCTGTGACTGATGATTAATGTAAAAATTTCCTAGTTTTTTTTTTCAGTTGATTTTGCGATGTACTGTCCTGTTGTGGTAGGTGTTAGAAATGAAGGTGGGCTGTCCAGCTAGCTCCTGTCATCCTCCATGTTCCCACTCTATGTCCCTGCTCTAACTGCAGCTCTGGTTGGAGGAGCACTGGCTCAGAGTCCACTAAACATTGGCATGACTGTTGCCTCCAACAGTCAGCTCTGTGGAGTCCATGGCTCTAAGCTGACTCTGCCACCCTCATAGTGCTCGGCTCAACCCCAGACAATAACCGCCATTCTCGTGGTACCCAGTAGCAATAGACTCTTAATTCTTAAGATTAACGAAATAGATTTATATGTCAGCAAATACTCAATACACATGATGCCCACACAACCAGAATTGTTGACCCAATAACCTAAACTTGATAAGAATAATTACCTTAGACTGCTAGAGACACGTGTACATTCATGGCCAACTTCTCTCTTCTTTTCTCCTTCTTCCTTCCTCCTCCCAACTCCCAGCTCCACCTACCTCTTCGACTGCCAAATCACCATGCTCCACTGCAAATACAACAGGCAGGAAAAATCCTGCCATACTATCCTCTTTTAAATGTAAGGCATATTTTTGTTTCATTACAAATTATTGAGAAGTTAAATTTGATTATGCCATAGGAAAAATTGTAACAGGTAAGAAAGACATAATATGTCACAAATGATAATCTTAGTTTACTGCACTTTTGAATTAATAAAGGCAAGTTATTTTAAAAATATCATAGATATCTTAGTTCAAGCTGTTAATATAAACTACCATGTTGACATTTTATATGCTTAAATAAAAAATATTTATTCTTTATGGTTCTGAAATAAATAATTCAAGATCTAGATGCTTAAAGATGAGTGTCAATGAAGGACTTCTTCAGAGATTGTGGGGGGAGAAGTAGCAGATTATTTTAGCAGGGCTTTTATTTAATCCAATCATTAAGGGATTCAGGATTTTCCTTCATGACTTAACCTAAATATTCTCCAGAGATTTCATCCAAGAGTATTGGATTTAGGACTTCAACATATGAAGTTAATGGCTATTTATTTGCAAATATCCAGTCCATAATAGAAGCAAACAAAAAATTCTAGATACCCAAGATAGATCAGTAAACAGACTGCTAAGTCTTTCCTAGTGGAACTGGAGAGATGGATCATCTCTTAAGAGTATTTATTATTGTTACAGAAGCCCTGGGTTCTCATCTCAGCTCCCACAGAGCAGCTTAGAACTTCCTGTTACTCAAGTTACAGGATATCTGGTACTCTCTTCTGGTCTCTGTAGGATCCTACACACACATAGCTGCTAGCACACATAATAAATAAATAAATAAATAAATAAATAAATAAATAAATAAATCTTAAATATATATTAGTTATACTAGTTCCTTTTCTGGCATACTTATTAACGGTGACAAAAATGAATCCATACTTATATATTTAGCATATTCATGTTTATTACTAATGCTGGGCATAAAATCTGATATATGTGTCATTAGATAATTAGCCACTTAGCAAGAATCATAGAGAATGTATGCAGACTCTGAGATAATACAGATCAATTTTCCAAGATACAATTACGATAGAGTAAACAGGAAATGTACAACCCTGACCTTGTCTTATCAGGCCATACTCTTGACAGTAGGCAGTCTAGTTTATAGGAACAGACTTTAAAATAATTAACAACAGAAGGGAGAATGCATGTATTCATGATGCTACTTAGACTTATCATGTATTTTGTGCAATAGATGATACAAAGTGTTGCACTCCACATGACTGGAATAACACAATGTTTGTTATAGTGTCACTACCAACAAACAAATGCTGTGCCTTGTGCTGTTTGTCATATATAAAGAGCTAGTGTATCATTAGACAATATGACAATTTCTATGTCGTTTTAATCATATGAAACTACAGGCAATAATATATACACACACACACACTAACTGTAACTATCTTAAATATGTGTATTTGAATTTTCAATTATTGTATACACATCATACATTATTTCTATATATTATTATACACAGACCATGCCTGTAAGAAATATTTAAAATCTATAAAAATCAATTGTAATGACAAACTATGTTTTTGTAGGTAATTTAAAAATGACATTAGTACTTAGGTTGAGATATTATAGATCATATTCATGATATCAAATATTTTAGAAGTACGTGTTCTATGGAATTAAAATAATTCTTTGAGATTTATAGGACATGCCCATAGCCTTATAAAGGAATAAACTGAAGCACTGATGTCAGAAGGAAGTTCACCCTGCCCATAGTGGTCTTCCACAACTATCTCTGAGAAAATGCTCCTATGTTTGCTATATTTCTACATTTATTTTATGTTTCACTTAGCATGTGAATGGTGAATCCATGGGAGTGGTCCTTAAACTAGAGCTTTTTTCTTCCCTACCTGCAATCTCAGGAGCAACCACACCCCTGTTAACCTTGGGGATCTAATGACTCTAGGTTTGATGGTTTGATGCCTAGTTCTACAAAAGCACAGAGACCTTCCCTAGGTATAACTACCACTGGGTCAATAATTTTATGATTTAGAGTGTCCAGTACATTGTTCTAATTTTGTTAGCTCATTTCCTTGTTTTCCTATATAAAACTTGCTTTCTACTGTGATTTCAGGAAAAGTAAAAAGCTTCACTGACTGACGTATAGTTCTTTATAATGTTTGTTAAACCACAGTAGAGATGAGACATGAAAGAAGTCGCTTCATAGAATTCCTAGACAGAGCAAGATTCTGTTCATATGTCTCAGGCTGTTACTCCACAAGGAATTTCATGTTTCTTCATCATCTGACTTTTGACAATACTTAATTTAGCAAATAATAACTATCACTTCCTCTTTGTTTTTTTTCACCTTCAGTTACTACTCAGACATGAGGTCCTATGCTTTATTTGTTACCAGGGCTATCGCCATTCTCATACCTATTCCCATAGGGTATTTTAAATTCTTATTTCTGCAACTCAAAAATGAGTTACTTTTATAAGTAGAATTCTAGTACTAGCTATTGAGATTGAAATTAAATCTCACACCATTACTCAAACAGTAGCAGAACTGCTTTTCTCACAGGATGATGGTGAGTACTTTTTAATGAGGGGATGCTCATAAGGAAATTAGCACTATGATTGTGATGAAGTCAGCTCTCAGTTCAGATTAATTATGTTTCTTTTGGCATTTTTACTTTATAAATAAATAAATTTGACTAAATGGTAAAACTGAAAACAGGAGAAACAGACACCAGCATAGACACACAGATAAACACACACACACACACACACACACACACACACACAGACAGAGAGAGAGAGAGAGAGAGAGAGAGAGAGAGGAGAGAGAGAGAGAATGAATAGACTGATAGTAAGAACTTAACTCAAATAAGGCAGGTGTGCACCGTGCACCTTTGGTCTGTCTCTGAAACAGGAGTTTCATTAGTCTGTATTCCCTAAGACTAAAATAGCAAACTGTTTTCATTGCCCCAGCAATTCATAACTTTATACTCATAGGTTGGTGTATCTTTCAGCCCTCATTAAAGAAGCTTCTTTTGATAGTCATGATAATTCCCACAGACATACATAACTGGTCATTGTGCAGAGAATAAGATGTTGTTTAATGCTTGATACAAATTGAAAACATCTGTATCACAGGCTTTCCTCCCTGTGTGCAGGGATCATTGTATAATAGAGGGTAGAAAGATTTTAAGTACCAAATGTAGTGGGGATCTTTAGTTTCGTTTTGCAGAAAACTACAACAGAAACATTTGTATAACAATACGGAAGAAACTAAACAATAGGTGCCATGAAGAATTAAACACCAGCGACACAAATGTGAAATGCTCATCCAAGGACTGTTTCACACACACAATAAATAGATAAACAAATCAAGTTCGAATTTATTACTTTATTAAATGGTAACTTCCAAGTTATTCCACTGGAATTCAACAGAAAGTCTTTGTTGTCACTACTGAAACATTGTTGTCATCCTGTGGCTGTAATTGTCAACATTGAGACACTGTTCCATCATCATCTTGCTATAATAGATTTTACTGAGGCATTTCATTTCTCTTCTTTCATTTCAGATCATTCCTTTTGTTGCCTGCCAGATTTAGGTCAGCTTTCCTCTACTTTCTTCTATTTATCTGGTCTTGAGACTGGCAGGCATGCTTCTTAATTCTGTCCTGCCCCATCTTTCAATATGTCCAAAGCTTTCACAGATCAGTTTTTGTCTGAGCACTTCATACTTTCATCCTCTGCTCCCGAGAATCTGAGATCCATTGCTATTTTTGCTCCCAGTTATCACACCTTCTCCATTTCAGTCAGACCATTTCACTTTGCTTCTCTCCTCTCCACCCCCTCCCCTCCCCTCCCCTCCCCTCTCCTCTTCTTCCTTCTCCCTCCTCCTATCCCCTCTCCTTCTCCCCTCTCCTTTCCTCTCCTCTTCCTTTCTCTTTTCCCTTTACTGAGTTTTAGAGACTTTCTCTCAATTTCAATAGTAATCAGGGAACTTACATGAATTTAACTTGTGACTTTATTTCACAGAGACTTCCACTTCACCTGTTAAGTTCTGCTTTTTAGTGTTTTCTATCCATTTTATTTAACATCAATGTAATACAACTTATGGTTAAACTAAACTAGAATTCAACTAAATTCTCAACATTTAAGTGCTTGTGGCTGCAACTTAACTCTTAATTTTTCTTCTTTTCCCCCTAGTTCAGGGTTTCTTCCTTGTATTATTTCTTTATGTTTTGCTTATAAGCTGTCCTTGGGAGACCACTGCAACCTAAGGATATGTGTTTACATTACTTTTGACTGTGATAGAAACTTTGTTTATTTTGGTTGAGTTTCCTTGATTTCCTAGTTCTAAACTTATTTGGATACAGTTCTCTGAGTCATCTATTTTACACATATAATACCATCTACCATGAGAAGTTTCTTTGTGGATGAGAATCAACCCTATCTTTAAACAATCATTGGGAATATTTAGCATTTCAAAGCTTCTGTGATATCTAAAATGTTGGAATTATTCTTTCAGTACCCCCATATTGAACTGGAATTCTGACAGGTATAAGAGATAAAGAAGAGGTTTGAATTACATTTGCCTGATATCATAGTACATTATACAATGTACATAGTAGATACTATGCAGTACATTGAAATATAGAAAAATTTATGGATCAAATAATTTATCCTACTTTTGGGAAAGTGGAATAAAAACAGAGTACTATTAACTTGGGAAAAATAACAGAATAAATATCCTTCAGTGAAGTGAAAATCTCTGGTTTCTTTGGAAACTCAGTTGTGTCATGCAATTTTTTATGAGAGAATTTTTTCATGATGCAGACATGTGAGTGGACACTTTATTGAGAACAGACACACAGTTGTTTTTTTTTTTTTTTAACCTGCCTGGAAAAGGTCATGTGATGTTTTTGTAAACAAGACACTTGAGAGAACATGTGATATTTGTAAATGGTATAAATATAACCCAATAGACAGTGGATGATACTGACTGGTATTGGTTCACCTTGCCACGCTTTGCTGATTGACAGCTCTGGTGCTGCCCGCAGTACTAAACTCAGGCGTAGGCCTGGGGGATTAAAGAAAAACTCAGACTTGGATTATTCGTTGTGAGAGAATGCCAATGCCTTTACTGGGCTGGTTCAATGTATACACCAAGCCAGGGAAGGAAAAACACAAACTCAGGAAAAAACAGGAACTCAACTGTGGAGGTGGGGGGTGGGGTGGGCAATAGAATGTCAAGTGTAAATTCCCTTCCTGGGGCATCATCCTTCAACAGGATGTTTTGTTCTTAGAAAAACTGCAGAATGTTACTTTGCAGACAGCAGCACACGAAAAGTCTCAGCCAGGGCAGAGCAGCCCTTTGGGGTCCTACACTGATTATTGTTTGTACTGACTTCACAGAGAGAAACATACAAAAGAACTTCTGGTGGAGTTGCAGCAGCTTCTTGCTGCTTCTGTGGACTAAGATCAATTGGTAGAATCTTATAATTTCTTCTAGATCTAACTAAGTTCCATTGCTAATTTATGAATGGTGTTTGCTAGTGAATCAAGCAATTGCTATTGATTTGTGTGAACTGAACAGCTGATGTTCTGACAACACAGATTGGATTCACCCCAAAGAAATTATTTCTAAACAGATCCACATCCTCCTTTGCCCTATTAACCTTTCCTTTCCACTACCTCTGGTGGGTGGTGGGCTAGAGGATGCCTATGTACCCAAACCATAGTCAACTGTGGGCATGATTAGTAGTGTTTACCAATATCAAGAAGAAAACAATCTTCTTTGTTGGTCTCATGGTATTGGCAGAGATTTTATGAAATGATATGGGGTATAGGAGCAGCTCACTCACCCTTTCACTCCAGAGTCTGAAAAACTAAAAAACTAACTAACTAACTAACTAACTAACTAACTAACTAACTAAATAACTAAATAACTAAATAACTAACTAAATAAAATGCATACTGCTTGAGACAAATGATTTCATTAGGATTCTGTCCAGAAAACAAAGGCCCTCCTGGGTTTCATTCTTGGAATAACTAAGTATAGAGAAGTAAAAGCCAAAGGAATTTCTGCATAGTTAGATAATGAAAATTATTTAAAGTCCACAATACAACATAAAGCAAAGATGGTGTTAATCAGGGGGTAGGCTAACACTTGAGCAATTGTCTCTAAATCAAGAAAACTGGTGCTCTCCTTGGCTGCTGCTGCTGCCCAGGCAAAACAGCTGTCCAAATATTTCTCCAGGTCAATACTGATGGCATCAGGACCTGAGGATAGGAACTCTTGGATTTCATGCTTTAAGATACATGTCGGACCACAGAGGGGAGCAATAACCTTTTGAGGATCAACTGAAAATTTATTATGTCACTATGTATTCACAACAGCACTGTGGATATTTGTCTGAGTGTTCATAATATTAATGAACTGAGTGTTCATAGTACTAATAAAATCATGAAATGTGTGTGAATGTGGACAGCTTGATTATTTTCATACTTATGATCAAGAAAAAGGTATAGAAAATCAATTCTATACAAAAAGCAGAGGCTTATTTGAAATACAACATAACATATAGCATTGGAAAATGTGAAGTGTTTAGCTCTATCTACATCTGTTGCTCCAGTATTTGATCCCTCATCATAGTTGTAACATCACAATACAAATTATGAAAAGAAACATTATGGAAATGAGGTACAATCATCCCTTTATATTAGGATACAAATAACTTGAGCATTTTAAATAAAATATGTAGTCCACGAAATAAAACATGTTTAGTCAAGTGCATTGATGAATATACATTCACTTGTACAACAAAATATGTAACATAAAACTCCTAAATAATTTATTCTAATGGAATACAACTGGTATGCGAACATAAGTGCTATCTACTATGCAAAGTTGGTAAATACTTTCCATAAACTCAGTGCTATTGATTGTGTGTGTGTTTGTGTGTGTGTTTGTGTGTTCTTTTTCACATGCATTGGTGGTGGTAGCATGTACACATGTGTGTAGGCTAGATGTTTACTGGCTGACTTTTGCCACTGTTCTCCAATTTACTATTTGAGTCAGGATCTGGAACTCACTGCTTATGCTTCTCTGTCTAATGAGAGAACACAACGTGTCCTCCTGCTTTTGCTCCTCAGGACTGGGTTCCACTTACATCAGTTTATTAATTTGATGTTGAGGGTTTGAACTCAGTTCTTTACCCCTGTGCAGTAACTGAGCTCCATCCCCACCCTCTGGATTCTTTGAATATAATCCTGTCCTTTCCATGCATTCTAGTCTGCCACCAGGAGCCTCCTTAAGTCCATAAATTCATGAGACTTTAAGAGAAAATGTATTTTACCTTTTTAATTCAGGATTTTTTGACTAAACATGCTTTATTACAGATACTAAAAGAAATATATGTTTAATTACATTTTAAATGCACAGGCTGATTTAACCCTATTTCTATGCTAAAATAACGTATGTTTCATTTTTATGTTCTTGCTTATTACAAGAATCACTCCTTATCTCTGGCTTCACTTTCTGTGGTTTCAGCTACCCAAGATCAATTACAGTCTGAAAATGATAAATGGAAAATTACAGAAATTAATAATTCATAAGTTTCAGTTGTGCAGTGGTCTGAGTAGTGTGCAGAAATATTGTATGCTCAGGATTTGAGTCACTCCTTTGTGGAGCACACAAACACTGTGTGTAACACCTCACAATTGTCTCACTGTAGTGTTTCTGTTATCAGATAAACTGTCAAGCACCCTCTCAAAACTATACCACTGATCACATTCTCTCTTTTTTTTTTTTTTTGTCATGTAGGCATTGCGGTTTCTTATACTATCCCAAGGGTAAGGGTGAATACAGTGTAGTATTTTGAGAGAGAGAATATGTCCACTTAGCTTCTATCACAGCACCATGGCATAATTGCTATGCTTTATTGTTAATTGTTGGTGGCTTCTTGCCTAGCATAGAAGCCAATTTTTATAATCACTCTAGATTGGAAAAATATTGTCTACACTATGTTTAGGATATGCTTCTATGTTGGTATCTACTGACATTTCTGGAGGTAAGAGGAAGCATCTGAATAATCTTAAATATTGCAGACAAAGTGACTCCTTAAACAAATAGTTTGGCTGGAAAGAAGCTTCAGTATTAAATGGACACCTATCTATAAATGAATGATGAAATCAGAATAAAATATTTATCACTTTACTGCATATTCTAAATATTGGCAACTTCAGGGATATTGTGGGCTATGCATTACAGGAAAGCAAAAATTGCAGTAAAACAGATCACAGGCCTTCCCTGCTAGTCAGGTGCATATTAAAGTTTTGTTTATTTTATATTAAATGTGCTGAATGCATTATTTCAAAACAAAAGACAATGATGTGCACACCTTCATTAAATAAAATACTGCCACAAGATGATAGTGAGCATGCAGATTGTTAAGATAGTGGTGCTGGCAGACACCATATAAAAAAGCACTTTAAACAAGAAGAAACTCAAATGTCTTACATGGCTGCAGTATGGAGTGGAGGATCTACCTCTCCTTTGAATGCATCTCATTTGATAATGTCAGCTGAATTTCAGGCAGAAACAACTGGGTACAGCATAACTGAGAGACTGGAGAGTAAATAATAACTCAGCAGGAGCATATCAGAGCACCAGAGATTACATGTTTGTATCATGCCTTGATCTCTTTCCCCTTCTCCAATATTCCTACAATCACAAGTAAGTGCAAAATGAATATATTCATTTCATTATCTGACTGACTACCTGACCTCAATTTATAACTGCATCCAAATTTGTGATCCATAAAACCATTTTTAAGAGACACAAGCCAAGCATTTCTTTTGATAGGTTAATGCAAGCAGTCCATTTGTATAAAGGGAACTTTACAAGTCCTAAACGAAATACATTAAAGAGGTTCAAGGATGTTACCCTGAAGCTTCCATAAAGAAAAAAAATAAAAGTTCTAGAATGCCTCAGGCAGCTCCAGAAGTCTCAAAAACATTATAAATGAGGGAAATACTGGTTATCAGGTTTTAGCTGAATAAATATTTAAATGACACGTTTTACTTACTGGCAACAATCTACAATTCCCGTAGTGAATGCAAAATGTGACCAAATATCCCCCATTGCTTCAATAGTACCTTGGTTTTCCCATAAATTTCAATAAGAAGAATGTTCTTAACATTTAAGTCTTGCTGCCTCACCTCTATGGTTCTCAGAAACGGTTATTTATGGAAGATCAAGGGGGGATGTGCACTAGTAATTCTGTCACAAGGGGGGATGTGCACTAGTAATTCTGTCACAAGGGGGGATGTGCACTAGTAATTCTGTCACAAGGGGGGATGTGCACTAGTAATTCTGTCACAAGGGGGGATGTGCACTAGTAATTCTGTCACAAGGGGGGATGTGCACTAGTAATTCTGTCACAAGGGGGGATGTGCACTAGTAATTCTGTCACAAGGGGGGATGTGCACTAGTAATTCTGTCACAAGGGGGGATGTGCACTAGTACTTCTGTCACAAGGGCTTTTGAAGCTTAGTTATGTTTGCATGCACCTGTTTCTGTTCTTAAAATTCCGGTTTCCAACAGCCCGTAGAGAATTCACACAGTATACTTCTCAGAGCTGTGTGATTTACTTTTCTTTTAAAAAATAATTTTTAGTATCTCTGCCTTCGTTCCTGAAGAGAAACTGAAATTATATATCTTAAGATCACACAAATAGAGAAATGAAAGTTTCTTCTAGATAATTAAATTCCCAGTATTTCACCTTTCAAAGATAAGATGGGGATAGAAAGTCATCATTGTATGAATGTATGTCTGTCAGGTTTCTCATTTTTTTGACAAAATGCCTGACAAGATCAGTGTAAGAAGCGAAGGATTTACAGTCTATCAGAACAGAGAAAGCATGGGAGTGTGAGTGTGTGGTGCTGGTCATGTTACATCTGGTTTCAAGAAGCAGACAGAGATTAATGCTAGCACCCAGCCCATTTCATCTACTTTATTCTTTTCAGGATCCTAATCCTTGGTGTGTGGGACTCATGGTTAGGGCAGAGATTCTTTCCTGGGTGATTCTAGATCCTGTCAGAGAGTCAACATTAATCATCCTGGAGTATAAAAAAAAAAAAGCTTAAAACCTGTCATTAATTTTGTCCTCAGAAAGAGTTATTCTCATTCCCCTCCATCAGTATATCTGATAAGCATAAAAGGAGCAAATAATATCATTAGATCGTCACAAGAAATGGTGTCGTCACTTTCTAATCAGGTAAAAATTAGCTTTGGGGCTTAAAGATGGCTAGGGGTGCAAAGTGCCTACTGTATAAGCATGGAGACTGGGTTTTGATCCTTAGAATGCACATAAAGTTGCATGCCACAGCACATCTATAATCTTAGCATTCCTAGTGTGAGTCGAGAGTTAAGAGAAGAATCTTTGGAAACTCACAGGGTGGCTAGCTTGTCATGTGCACATGGGAACAAGAGATCTGTCATCAAATTAGGTACAAAGTTAGGGACAATATTGAAGGTTATCTGTGTATAACCATATTTTTACACATGAATATTATTACATGAATATATTATTATATTTTATATATTATATATGTGATATAGTGTCATATATATATATATATATATATATATATATATATATATATCACATATACACACATTAATATTGTTCTTGTAATGTACAACCTCTCACAGGAAATTTACAATCAGCAGGGGTTGTTTGTATGGGTTACACATTTTAGTTAAGTTCTGGGCCATTGTATTTTGTTTTTATAAAACTATGATAAGGTGGTATTATTTCAACTCACTCTTGTATAATGAGAGATGTTGTGCCAAACTGTTATCAGTACCTTCAAGACTCTAAGAGGCTCAAGCAAAAATGACAATCTATTAAAATATGAATTTGGCCCACTCTCTGAATGCGTAGAGGAAATAGGTTGAAAAGCATATAAACAGTGGTTAGAAGCCCAAAACACCCAAATCTTTTCTTTAGAGTACTTTCAAAGACTTCATATTTCAATTTTTTAAAGATCAAAAGAACTCCACAAGATAAATTACTTTTTGTGCTTCCGTTTTAATTGCTATTTGCTTTTATCTTCAGAGTTTAAAGAAAGAGAAGGCTATCTCAAATCATGTACCTATTACCTTCTGTGAGTACTTCCTGGAGTGCTTCATAAAAGTTTTGAGTAGATGTTATAATAGCAAATGGACATGGATATGAAACAAATCTTTTATTAATATATTAAAAACAATCTTGAAACAAACACACATATTCAGATCTGAAGTATTGCTTAGAAAAGTATCCAATATTATATTATATAAGAGTGTTTATGTCTTTGAAGATGAGAAAGTATTTTAAAATTCTGATATTAAAAGAAATAATTTTAAAAACGTATTTTTCATACTGACTATCTCAACACTCAGAAGTGTAGTGTGGTAGTTTGGATAGACATATCAACATTTTTTTTCTATTCTATTTTTGCTTTGTCTTTGATAAAGGGCTATGGATCATTAGTGTTTGTAGTTACTGTACCTTGTTGGCTGAATATACTATACGTGTGAGAACTCCAACTTTGGAAGTCTTTTTACATGGAAATATGGGAGTCAATGACATTTATCAGTCTGCAGAAGGGAGGGGATGAATTACCACCATGAGAGCCCTGCCCTGCGCCTGCCCACTCACTGCCTCTCTCTCAGATTTCCTTTCTCTCTTTGTTCCTTTGGAATAATGATTATCTTATCATTTCTTCTTTGACAGTTGGCATGAAAATAAACTCATGTCATGGGGTAATGGACGGACCCTAAAAGAGTCTGGGTCCTGGATATCTGTGACAGATAGAGTCAGAACAGCACACTGCATGCATACACAGTGGCATCCTGGTGTTTTGTGGCATCCAGGTGGGTAGATTCTCAGTGAGTCATGCTGGCAGTGCAGAAGACAGCTTTGTGTTTGGCATTTCTGTCAATCTCCTCCTATCATAGAGACAGTCTGTCTACCAAGAATACTAGGAGTAGAAATGAGGCTGTTCTCTTCTGTGTACTTCTTGTCTAGACTTCAGCCTGAACCCCAGTACTGCAGCTGACTCCTTTGGAGATGAATCCTTCATCCGTGGTGTTATTTTCTACATGCACATTTCCTTCTCCAAATAACTAGTGTAGTTTATTTCCCTCAAATTGATGCCAAATGCTCCTTGTCCTATCTACTCTGTGCTTGTGATGGAAAGATCTCATTAGAGCTTTATATTCCCTGAAAAAAAAAATAGTTTTTTAATTTTTTTAATTCAACGTGCCACTATCTTATTTAAATTTCAAAATTTACCACTATATTTGGTAAAATTTTGTATCCTGCTGTGTATCAATGGTTAAGAAGATAGACATACAATCAAAGAGTGAGTTGGAAGGTTGGGAAAGTGCTCCACAGAAATGGCCCAGTAAATAGACAGTTTGGGTGCTTCTCTGTCTTACCGTTTCTCCTTTGGGTGTGGCACTTCAGTTGGATTTTCTTAAGATGGCTTTAGGAGCAAGGCCCACTCTTAGCTGAGGAGTGACTGCGAATATCTTCTGGCAGAGGGAGCGTCAGTTTTCTTGCATAGTATGTCCCCTGGTAGATCCACCATGTTCTAGTGAAAGCACATATACAAGAGTGTATGGCAGCAGAAATTGGATTCAGTGGGTTGTCGCAATAAGAAAAGAAGAAACAAAGGAAAGTAGGAAGGAAAGGGTCATAATTCTTGGAGGAGTTTGGGATGCGTATAAATAATATCAAAATACCTGGTATGAGATTCATAAATCACCAATATAGGAGAGAAAATGGACCTTTCATTTTCTTTCCCCTTCTCCCTTTCTATCCTAAAGCAAATTACAAACACTATAAACTTTGTGAGCAAGTGTTCCTGCAAGCGAGGCTATACACACTATTTAAGCAGGAGATGAAATTAAGTTATTTGAAGCTTGAATGATCCATGAAAATGAAAATAATTTCCCACTCCAGTTTAGTATGAGGAGAATCTTCAGACTGTTTGATTTTTAAAGGTTAAATGTGCGATTTTTCTTTGAGGTTAATTTTTTTTAAACAATTTTAGAAAGGTATAGAAATAGCAAGAAATTTCAAATGCATCTATTATGTTTTGAGCTACACAAAAATGTTAAACGATTTAATCATTTCCCATGATCTAATTGTGTACTCAGGAATTCAAGTCAGTTGCAAGGCTCTGCTCTATTTTTAGATCTCTTTTTTTTTTTTTCACATTAGAAACTGAGAACAAAGGGGGCAGCAGGTGAACAGTGTCTGCTAATCTAGATACTGGCCACTCAGCCTTGACACAATGGTTCAGTAAAGAAGGCTGAATATTCGAGCAGCTTAGCACACAGAAATGTAGGGTCAGAACATCTCTATTTTTCATCAAGGCAGCTGGGCAGAAAATTAGCCAATTGAACTCCATCTGTCTTTATCTTTCCTCATTAGGTTTCTGAGTGTGTGTGTATAGGTGTGTGTGTGTACACATATGTGTGTGAGTGTTTCATGTGAATGTCTGTAGATGTGTGTTTTTGTGTAGATGTGTGTAGTTTGTGTTTCTTAATTTTTAAAAACTAGATGAATTGTACTAAAGCATATAACATTGAAAAAAAAAGTTATATTATCACATCAAGAGACATTCCCTTAATCCTGCATTGCCATCTGCCATTTGAGCATAGAAACACCAGTCTGAACAATATTATTACTTGCAATACAATCGGTATAGCATCAATAGTGACTGCAAATGGGCAAAATGTTGACTCTCAAGCCTGTATCTAAAATGTATTCTGTATGAAGCAAAATCACCGCCAAAAAGACAAAATCCTTACAGTCTAAGATCCCTGCCTCCTTTTACTGGGATTGAAAACCGTAAGTCTGACCAATCTCAATCTATCTTAGATGACAATCCTTGTAAGAGAAAGCAAAGCAAACGACTGGGTACTCACATAACAACATTGGACAAAGTAGCGATTCAATTAGTCACTGAAAGAAAATCACCTAAGAAAGGAGAAGAGTATTTATAGATAGCTGGTGATGTGTTTGAACATTGTTAAAATTTACCAAATGAGTAAAGAACATGCATCCTCGTATATATTGCTTGTGATCTGAAATTTCACTGCAGGTAAATGGTGTTTCTGATGGTCATGTTTCCAAGTCATGTGACACTCATATTTATGTGCTTTAGTTTTTATTTTATTTTCGTTTAGTTTATACAATAACTGGTCACCTATTTCTTACATGGTTTTGGTTGTCTATCCCTCCTGTCCCCCATGGGCCTTCTCCTCTATCTCCCAGACCTCTGTCTGTACTTACCCTCCTCTATACCCAATACCTCTTTCTCTTTTATATTTCATGTGTGCTTTTGCCTTCTTCACTGATCTAATTACAGCCATGCTTTGAAAGAATAATGTTAGCAACGTTTAAAGTGTATGTACTAGGAGAGAGGACAGCCCAGTTCCCAGGAACTTAGAAAACAGGGTCTCGTGTTATAACGGAGGTCTTTTACACATTATGTCTTGAATGGGGGAGGAGCAAGAACTGGGAATCAGAGAACAAACTCCAAAAACTTCTCAAAGTCAAACTCGAGCAGACTTAGTTGATTGGCTTTAGAGATTCAGTTGAGGTCAAGAGAGAAAGGTGACTGGAGTTTGTTGGCCTGTGTGATGGGGAGGAGCTTGGCCCCATTATTGGAGCAAGGGACCAGAGAGGAGCTGCACCAGGGCGGGAAAGGAAACATAATGAGGCCCATTTGGACCATCTTGGGTTTGGAGTGTCTCTGGGCCAGGCATGCTTCATGTTTTCTAAAAATAAAAGGGCACTGAGGGCAATCGTCTAAAATAATTGTGATATTAAAATATAATTTATAAATGTCATGCCAATGTAAAAATATTTAGCCACGCACATCATTAACTCAAAGCATGCTATTTTCAAGAGGCCTGTGTATACACATTAGGTCTAAGGTGTAAAAGTCTGTCCATTAGAGAATGCAGTGCAGACAATTACATTTGATTTGACCTACCTCCTTGTCCATTTTGGAGACATAGATTAAAGAAAGAAAATGATTTTTGCCCTATTTTACTAACAAATATTTTGGATAATTCTCACATACAGATAATTGGATTTTTAATGTAAGAATCAGTCAGTCAGAAATTGAAGGGAAGAATAAAGAGCGATGAAATAATGAAAATAGAAAGTACTACTTGTTATATTTAATCAGGACTTTTTCTGTTAAAATGTCCAAAATCAAACAAAGGGCTCATTTATTCTTTCCATTGAATTAATATATTAAAATTTCTTATTTTGACTACTAAGTATTTGTATTGGAATTTAGGAGTAAGAATAATACTAAATTTGAATTGTATTTTATATAAATCTATTTAATTTGATTAAATTAAGATTTTATAAATTAGAAATGCCTGCGAAATATTATTATATAAACAGATTGCAAGTCATCCTAGCAGGCTTTTAAAATTCTGGCAACAACAAGAAGCATTGGCTGACAGTATTTTAGGTATCCCTCATATTTTTCCCTATCCAAGGACAAAGTTCTGTAGAATATTAAGCTAATTTTATAGAATTATTAACCAGTTCCTAATCCTAGTTGATCAGTTTACTTAGCTCTCTTGGTTAACACATTCAGTGGAATGCTGGGAGTGAGCACCGTCTCTGTGGTTGCATGGGCTACTTTAACATTGGAGATTCTTCTTTGTAAAGCTGACTTCTCCAAATTACATCTGAGCTTTCAGGGTAGTCATCTGATCTTAGCTACATGCTCACAGGTCACATTGGAGAGAAAGGTTACAGAAATCTTAACTCAGATATAAGTTGGCTCTAGATAATTACCCTCATGTTTTTATGCATATGCTTAATAACAATATCTCATGGAATATTTCCCTTTTATCTCATTTGATATTTGTAGTGACCACAAAAATATTATCATACAGTATGGTCTGGCCAATTTTCCCCAAAAGGAAACAGGATCATTGTTTGCCTAAATTTACCTTGCTGGTAAATAATCTTATAAAATCCAAGATAAGAATCCAGATTCTTTACCTTTATCAAATGTATTTGTTATAGACATACAGAATAAGGACTATTGAGTAGACAATAGAGAGGATTGAAATACTGCAGAAAGAGGAGGGTCACTGCTCATCTCCACTATCATAAAAAAAATCCTAGCACACTGCCTTAGTAAATCTAAGGATTTTTAGTTCAATAGATAAAAGAATTCAAGTTCTTGAAGTCATTATAAAATGTGCTATTTTGATTCATAAGCACAGCTTTTCTATTTTGTTAGTCTTGTTTACATTCAATGGCCAAACTCATTGAAAATTAAAACTGTTTAGATTTATTTATTTTATTTTGTCTGTGAGAGTGTTTTGCTTGTGTATTTGTGAATGTACATGTGTGTGTGCCTGGCATTCAGAGATTTCAAAGGATGTCCCTGGACTCCCTGGAAATGGAGTTACAGATGGTTGTGAGGTGTCATGTGGGTGCTGAGAATTGAACCCAGGTCCTTCGGGAGAACAAGCAGAATGCTTTACCATATCTCCAGCTCCTAAATTTTGACTCATTAAAAAGCAATACCTGTTGGCAGATAGAATCAGCCCATGTGTCAACAACTTTATATAAGAGAATATTGGATTACTCTTGTAACATGAAGCTTAGTGATGCAGAAAAGCGCAGGGTGAGAAACAGGAATCTAAGTGACAGAAAGGGAGAGGCTACTCTGGACAACCCAACTGTGTTTTATTATAGACAAACTCCAGTATTGGGAGATTAAGAGGCTGTGCTCATTTCTCTTTCTTTCCTTCTGTTCTGCTTTCTTGTATGCTATTGCTTTCACAGATGAGCCATTGTGGGAATAGAAAACCACAATGAAATTTAAAAGGCAGAAGCAACGTCCTGTATCACCAGCACTGTTCAGCATAAACAGCTAGAACTTATGGAACATCGTGGTGTTACAGCCTGATCTCTATGCTCAACAATACAATTTTGAAAGGTGTTTAGTGTCATTGGTTCAGAGCGGAGATAAACTAAGCTTCCCTAAAACGAATAATTAAGAGTATCTGCTCCAAACAAGGATTCTTCACATACCCGTTTTAAAATAGTTGCTATGGTATTTCAAATGTTTTTTTTTATATGTTTTGTTTTTGTTTAGCAGAATTTGTGCAAACTGATGAGAAATCATACATTTTTAAAGCTGGATTCAAATGTTACCAGGTTTTTGTTGTAAGCTGGTTTTGTTTTTAACCATCAGCCTCAGTTTATCGTGAGTAAAGTTATAAGTGTGTCTGCACCACAGGGCTCTGGTCGTTTATCCATGAAATGACTAATGTAAATCAAAGTTAGACACAGCTAGATGGTGTTGCCCCTTTGAACATTCTCATTCACTTTATAAATTCCAATTTCAGTTGTTATTCTGTGACATTTGGGGACTCCAGCACATATGCTAATATTGACCCTTCTCATAAATGGCAGTGAAGGAGCATTACAGCTGACCATGCTGCCACATATCACTGTAATTAATTGTATGTAAGGCTCAATACATTCTGACTCTGACACCGATTCCAATAGTAGCACAAAAGATTTGAGGTATCACCTCTGTTTCCTTTTACCTTTGTGGACACCAAAGGCTATGTATAAAGAGTTGGTCACTGGGGCTTTGAGCCATTCTTTCTTAATCAACTCAAGAACTCTAAGTAAATATAAAAAATTAAAATACAAAGAGGTAAATATTTTTATTTTTTTATAGCTCACTATGTCACACTCAAGTGAAGACAGAGAAATGATGTCTTGAAGCAACAGGAAAGATGTATGCATATTCCTTATATAACTCATCTTTGTTGCTTCCTGGACACTACAGTGCCTGCTTCCTTATCTGAACCAGGAGAGGGCAAAGGAGACCCTAGCATTGATATGGTTGTTTCTGAGTTCTGTCACACTTGTTGACATTATAAGAAATGCTTATTGTTGAACTATAGAACTTGCATGATGTTTTATGAAATTATCCACAACAAAGCGGTCTCTATCTTCACCTTATTACTAAATTATAGCTTAGCAGAGACTGAACTACCTAACATTCTTATTGGTTCTTTATTATAGGAATACTATTTAATGAGACGATGTTAACAGAAAAATACAGATTTTATACTAAATAGTTTATAAAATAATAAAATTTTTAAAATAAGGGTACAACTTATCTACCAGGCCTGCCTTATGTTCTGGATCCCTTTCTTCCTTTGCTCATTCCCTTTTTCATTTAAAAGTATAAGAAATATAAGGTTGTCGTATGAGAAATAAAGAAAGAAATAGTTTCAGGTACTGGGTTCAGAAGTGGCTGAACACAGCACAGGCTCAGCTCAGCCTCAGCTCCTCATCATTTAACAGTTATTGCATATGGTTTTCTGCATACAAATGTCTGTAGATACCCTAATTATACTAAAGAAATTATTGATTATTATTACCAGAGTTATTATGGCCAAATTTAAATAACTAATAAGATTGGGGAAATATCCAGATGTAATCCAGATGAGATTTCCCCTTGCGTTATCATGCTGAGCTATCTTTCCTTTGTGTTTGCGATGAGGCAGAGTGAAGCTGATAAGTGGAGAGTTTCTGACAGGTCTCAGATATAGAAGAGCTTAAGTTAGAAAAGAGACTATGCAACTCCAGGAAGCTATGCACTGGAAACTGATAAATTTAGTGCATGGTCAAGGGCACCCTCCTAATGGAAGGTCATCTCTTCCCTGAATTTCTCATACTGCAGATATTGATGCAAGAAAGGGAATCTTTTCTGAAACGTGTGCTGTTGATTGTAGAGAAAAATGAGACTGCAGATGAGTCAGCAAATTCTGGACAACTAAACTGCAACTCAGTGTCACAAGTGTAGGCAAGCACGGACAGCATTTGAAGAATATAAATTATAATACTTGATGTTTATGCTCTTGGTCTTTAAGCCATCTATATTATATGACCCATTTTGCCTATTAACTTCTGTGTGTCAGAGAGTTAATGTTAAGATGTTTTTCTGTTAAAGTGTGAGAGATTTTGATATATATATATATATATATATATATATATATATATATACCAAAGAACTGATGTAGGTCAGAGAATGCATTTGTTTATGTGTGCCTTGACCACTGCTCAAGGAGGAGCCCATTCATCGTGATCATAGAGAAATTGCTGCAGTTCTGAGTCACACTGCTGTCACAGGATAGTGACTAAACTACAGACCGCCCTTTACTGTTTCTTTTATAAGGAATAAAGAACATTTTCCTAAAGACCTGGAACAAATTTCTCTTGATATCTTTTTGCCAGAAGTGTGTCACATCACTCAATCAATGACAAGGAGAATAAAATTATCATAATTGACTAACTTAATCATTACTTGGTCCTGAGGAGCCTAAAATGAATAATATACATAGCTTGTCCCTTAGCACAAAGTTAAGACTTTACATATACAGATGGTATCCATCAGTCAACATACAGGCCCAGCAACACAGTCTGTGGAATTAGGAACAACTCAAACTCAGCCCATTATGACAACTCAAACTGAGCCCAGTTTTAAAATACAATTTCCTATGTGAATTGAAACTATTTTAGAAACAAACAAACAAAAAAGACATGAGTTTCTCTGTAATTTTGCTCAAATGCATCCTTAGAATTGTTTTATAAATATGCCACTATTAATTTTATCAGAACTAATACATTAGCTAATAATATAAAATTAAATAATATAAAACAGAACTAAACAAAGAATTCTCAACTGAGGAAACATGAATGGCCGAGAAGCACCTAAACAAATGTTCAACATCCTTAGTCATCAGGGAAATGCAAATCAAAAAACCCTGAGATTCCACCTCACACCAGTCAGAATGGCTAAGATGAAAAACTCAGGTGACAGCAGATGCTGGAGAGGATGTGTAGAAAGAGGAACACTCCTCCATTGTTGGTGGGATTGCAAGCTGGTACAGTCACTCTGAAAACCAGTCTTGAGGTTCCTCAGAAAATTGGACATAGCATTATCTAAGGATCCAGCTATACCACTCCTGGGCACATACCCAAAAGATGCTCCAACATATAACAAGGACACATGCTCCACTATGCTCATAGCAGCCTTATTTATAATATAAAATTATATAAGTAATAGTTCATACTAGTATAAATAGTAGACTATATATATTTAAATGTGCATTACAAAGACAGAAATTATTGGCTGTACTGTTATGTGGCTGAGTCTTCTATACTGCATCAGAGATTGTCACAATTTTCTCTATGTTGTGGATTGCTGTCTCTATGCTCTGATCCCTCACGAGTGCCCATAATCAGGTAAAATCTTAATAGGTCAGATAAGGCTAGAGCCTGTGACTGGGCAGTAGAAGGAAAGGCCAAACTGAGAGTTTTAGAAAAGAAAATGGGAGAGATGGAAAAGAGAGTGGGATGGAGGACAGAAGAAGATACAAGAAGGAGAAGATGGAGCTGAACCACATGGCCCTAGGAGCCATAAGTAATTGGGGTTTCATAGATGAGAAATAGAGTAATGTAGAGTACATTTGCCTGATCTAGGTATGTGTTGGGGGCCGACTTTTAGCAGAAAGCAGCTATCAGCTTTGTAGCCATCTTGAGCCATATACCCTGACATGAGACTTGTATTACAACAGCCTACAACAGCTGAGCACACTCTGATAACATCTTGCTTTGGATACCCAGGACTTTCCTTGGGTGTGTGAGATTAAAGGTGTGTGAGATTAAAGGTGTGTGAGATTAAAGGTGTGTGACTTAAGAGTGTGACCTAGAGATCAGATTTAGAGACAAGACCTAAGGGCATGATTAAAGGTGTAACTTAGAGGCGTGGCTTAGAAGTGAGACATATAAAAGGCAGAGGCAGATGGCAGAGAGATATACTCTTTAGGGAGACTCTTTAGAGAGTACAGCTAGACTTGGGACTTGGACTAGGAAGAGCGACTGAAGAATAAACGAGATTGAATCACACTCTGTCTGGTCTCCATTCTTCGAGTCCATCCTCACTCTCTCTCTTGCTGAACCCCGACCCGCTGACTGGAGCGGCAGCTTGGGCTGGGATACAGTGGCCGCCAAACACAGGGCAGCCCGGGCCTCAACATTTTGCTTGGCCAACAGGTATGCAGCTTGTACAAAGCTCAATTGCACAAAACTCAATTGAATTTTGTGTTCTTTGCATGGGCATTTGGGGGTTGGAAATTTACCGTTATAAATCTGGTATATTGCAAGTCCTTGGTGTTATCATTTTACAGGGCTAAGGGGAAGAGCAAGTGGCAACAGGCTTTTTGTAGGCTTGCCACAGGTGGCAGATGGCCAGGGAAGTGAGCAACCTAGCAGCAGCTAACTGTGGAAACCAGGGCAAGACTGCTGCATGGGGCTGGCCACGGCGGCTTGGCAAGACTGCAGGTGCTGGTGCCTAGCCGGTTTAGTGTGGGTTGTTATTATTATTATTATTATTATTATTATTATTATTTTAACTACACGATACAACTCTAAACATTTACCAAGGTCTTCTGTTAAGCTAATGGCAATTTCTCTTCTTATACTATCCTGTCCTAAATATAGCTCTTAAAAAAAAATGAGAGCTGGAGAGCTGGCCCCACCCCTCACTGGGGCTGCTGCTCTCTAGAGGAGAGCAGTGCTGCACTTTGCCTGGACACCACCATAGAGCTGGCCCTGGTGCTGTGGGCACCAGTGAGCTGCCCCTAAGTCAAAAGAGCAGGAAAGCTTGCCTCATCCTTTGCTTGCTGCTACTGTGGCTGAGCTAACCTGAGCAGTGCTGGAGAGCTGATCCCTGCACATGCAGGAAAGCTGGTGGACTGACCAACTCAGCTTCCACGCATGCCTCAACATCCACCCCCTCTATGAACTGCTGGAACATGTGAAGGGGCTGATCCTGCAGATCTAAAGCTCCAGAATCTCTGTAACACAGGATGTCTAAGAGGAGTCCTCGTGAAGATCCAGTATTGATAGTGTAACAGAGACCTCAAGCCTTGAACCAGACCAATGACTCACTGAAATGAGTGTGCAAGTAAAGATGTTTGGACAAAAGGGTGTATACTGTGGGACACACTGTTCCACACTGTACTATAATACAATCTTTCACAACAAGATAGTTTTTGTTTGTTTTGTTTTACATTGGGGAGGGGAGTGGGATTGGGGTGCATGAGGAAAATTCACAAAGGATCAATAGAATGTTTTAAAAAATCTATCAAGATTATTAGTTTTGGGATGCTTTACTTTAAAAAGACACAACAATGAATTCTATTAAACCATCTTACACAAGGTCATAAAGATGTACTTAGCTTTTCGTATACATTTATTGGTTGTTCAGTTTGATCTCTGTATAGTAAAATAAATAACCAGGTTTGGGAGAAAAAAAGGAAAGCATTAGCTTCTATAGTAAAGTACCTGGTAATAAAAATATTCTTTAAAATTTACTAAATTATTATTGAGAATTTATATTTTAATATACTCAATACTAGCCTCCCACCTGCCTCAGCCTCTTAAAGGCGATACTTGTAGGAATATGCCAGTATCTTGGCTTCTTTAACTTACGTAGCTCTGGATGGTTTTAACCATATTTCAGTAGAACACAGTGATAAATAGTACCCTGGCATGGCAAGCTGCTTCCATGTCCTTTCATTGCTACTTAATGGATTCTTTTTTTTCCATCCTTTCTCCTTGTTTCACTCCTAAACACTAGATAGGATAGAAAAAAAAAAAACCTAGAGGGGAGAGAGGAATTAGGAAAATCCCTGAATCTAATTTCTTTCTTTTTGTTTCTTCTTTGACCAAGGCTACTAACAAATCAAAATCAACCTCTCTAATAGACCAACAACCACCCACCCTCCTCTCAGGGTCCTCATATTTATGTCCCCTCTGAAAAACATCACACAATTGGAGAAATTATCTGCAGCTGGCAAAACTATACTTCTACTAGAGCAAGAGGCAAACCACAGTCAGCTGCTATGGACAGTACAAAGTAGCCCTACACCACTGCACCTAGGATTATAATGAAAGCACATTCTTATAATATTTCTGTGCTTTTTAAGGAAACCAGAATTCCTGAATTCTCAGAAGTGTCAATACAACACTTAGTCTTTTCATGGCTTGAAGTATAGGACTAATTTCTCTAAGTCTCATTAATAGCATCTGCATAAATGGATCCTATGGTCCTTTTTAGATTGGGTTGTTGTGAAGGGTAAGGGAGAGAGAAAAAGAGAGAGACAGAGAGACACAGAGAGAAACAGAGAGAGACAGAGAGAGACAGAGACACAGAGACACAGAAAGAGACAGAGACAAAGAGACAGAGGGACAGAGAGACAGAGAGATAGAGTTAGAGGAGACAGAGGTGAGAGAAATGGAGAAAAAGAAGGGGGGGAGGAGAGATCCATAAATTTATCATTAAGCTTTACACATTCATTACTGACATCCATTCAGTAGTAACTGAGACTTTCTGTGCAGGTGTCTTAGGAATTGTGTCTAAGTAGTTAGTTCTCTTCAGTGGATTTTATTCTTATAGAAACCAAGTTCCAAAAGTTGTTCTTTCTTAAGTAATCCAAAAACATCAGTGCAATAAAAACACAACAGTGCACATTTTGATTTCCACGTATTAGCTCTTAAATGCAGTCTTGTCTGAATGGAAACATACTTCGTTTTAGCCAAAGAACAAAGAAGATTGGAGCAAGGAAGAGAAGGAAGGAAAAGGTAAGAAGTCTCTGTGCTCTTCCCGCTGGGCCATCTTACTCTCTTGCCTTGCTTAATTTACTAATTTGGAAAAAACTTTCAAACCTCTTGTAAGAAGAGCATTTTAGAGTCATTTTATCAATGCAGGAAATAACAAGCAACCTGCCTACATGGGTGTTACTTGCAATGTTCTTGGGAGGCAAGTTCAAAGCCTGCCTGGGCTACAAAAGGACTCGGAACAGTGTAGCACATCTCAGAATAATACAAAGGGATAGAGATACGGCTCAGTGGTGAAGTGGGTGCATAGTATATATACTTAGTATATCTGAGGTTGTATGCTGGTTTGACAGTACTCCAAAATAATATAAAAATAATTAACAATAAGCAAATGATAATTTAACTGACTTCTGAGGGTAGAACACATACCTATAAGAAGATATTCAATTATTTCTATAGAAATTTTATATAGGAAAATTTATTCTATGAATCTGCTGGCACAGAAAGAGATAAAGCATGTGACTTACAACCCGAACATAGAGAGGAATCCATGGAAATGGACAGGTCTCCGGATGACTTTGAGAAGTTCTGCACATGAAGTGCTTTCTTTCCTCAAGTGTTGTCTGGAGTCAATATTCCACCCTGAATCCATCCCTTCCACACTTGAATTCTATTTACTAGATTTAATATATGTCTGTTTTCCAGGGTTGGGAAAAGAGAGAGAGATTAACTTATTCAAATCAATTCTTTTCCTTCCTAGATCTTCTTTAGAGTTACCTGTTTTGTTTGTTTTGTTTTTGTTTTTTGGTTATTGTTTTTCTTTAATTTTTTTCTGAATAGCAGCAACTATTCCCTCAAGACCACTATGGACTACTTTCAGATAAGACCCCAGTAGAGGCTCATCTTGCCAAGGATAGAGATTACTTTTTGTTTTAACCCTACAGGGCTCCTCCTTTCCCTCAGTACATATCAGTTTGTATTGTATATTAGGAGGTTAAGAGACACTTCTGATCTGATAAGATGGCCTAGCATATAAAAGTGCTTGCTGCTCAAACCAGAAGACAACAGTTATATCCTTAGAAGACACATGGAAAAACTGCATTTAATGACCCATGCTTCCACAGAGAGACAGTGGTTAAAGAAAGGATAATCACTCAGAGGCTAAATGATAAACAAACCAGAACTGATTGATGACAGACACAAGAGAGACATACTGCTTCAACAAGTTGGAAGGACACAACCAAGTCCTGAAAATTGTCCACTGAACTGCACATGTGTATGGCATTTAGCATGTAGACACTCCTCCATCCTCCTACCCTCACCCCTCACACACACCCACCAACACACACACACACACACATCCATCAACTCACACACACACACATATCCATCAACACACACACATCTACCAACACACACACACACACACACACACACACACACAAATACATCTTCCCACCCCAGATGCACACATGCACCAACACAACACACACATCACACACAGCCACACACACTCACACACACACACACACACACACACACACACACACACACACACAGCCCCCCTTCCTCTCCCTAGGCCATATACATCCAGAGGTAGGGGACAGAAAAGAAGAGCAAGCATGCAACAGATTCATCCAAGAAGGATTGTTGAAGACCCAAAGAGATCAAGGCTTCAGGTCTCAGTGGACATATCTTTTCTCTAAAGACTGTTCCTTTGAAAACTGGAAGAAACTGACAAATACAGTTGGAGGAAAGCACCTAGAAACACATTCTTGATTTCTAAATTCTATGATGCAAAATTCTACCCATAAGTTCTTAAGACAAAAATCTAACTTGGGCATATGAAATACTCTTGTTTGATTTATTCCAAGAATTAACCTTTTCCTCACAGAGAGCTGGGGTATCTCTCAGCTCTGCTAATCTGAAGGATTTTGTACATAATTGCTGCATTGCCCTACTCAGGTAAGAGACAAATCAGCTCACTCTGTAGCCTCCAGTTGTTTCTGACACAAAAATAGGACCCTTGGCTGCTTTTGTGTCTTTTTAACAAGTATTTGTTAATTTTTATAATTTGCAGAGTTTAAAGAACAGCAGTTCTGTTTGTGTAAATCACAAGATTTAATTAGAGAAGAAGAATCCAAATGGTGCGAATAAAAGTCTTTGCATAATAAAATATTAATTGCCTTTTAAAATACAACTGTGATCCAGTATTCTATTACACTCTGGTGGAAAGTGCTGCAGGCAGTGCTGTTCAGGACCACAGCTCCTCTGCAGTCATGGCTGCCTCAGAAGACACTAGAAGGCTACAACAGTGTCTTTGCTGCATTGTTGATGAGGAACCTTCAAATCTTTTTTGGCAGCACTTGTACCATTTTCCATAAGCTGGTGAGTTAGGCTTTAGAACCTTGTGGTCTTTTGTACGTGTTCCTTCATACTGGTAAAGTCTAGATTATGGTGAAGATGAGGATTTCTTAGCACTTGTAAGCAAGAGTTGATTTGGCTTACATAAGTTAAAGGAGTTATCTTGTCCTGCCATCAAGGAGCACTGATGCTCAGAAGGCCTTCCACTCTGCAGATTGCACTGCATGTGAGACCTCTCTGTGCATTCTCCATAGAATACGCAGGGGCATCCTGCTCACATCTAAGTGGATTTCTTTGATTTCCAGTCATCCAAGTGTTTCCGTGTCTATTTTCAAATCAAATTTCATGGAGAAATTCAGTTGTGAGTGAACATTGTGCTATGTTATTTGTTAATATGATGTTCTTTCCAAACAGAGTGAAAAATGAATACATGTAAGTTCTCAAGTAAAACCTTGAAATTTTGCACAGTGTTTTATAATGTGAAAAATGTACTTCAGATATATTTTGTACTTGATCATAGCAATTGTCCTAAGAATCTCCAGGAGCAAGTAGTACTTGACATTGGAAAGGAATTCATAAAGCTTAGTGCTGAACAATTACTGTCATCAGTACTGTTGAAATTGATAAATTTAATTCTCACAAATATAAAATAATTGAAATTAAAACCTTTATTAGATATTTCTGTAATCTCATAGTTTTATTCTAACTTAAAACTTTCATTTTAAGTTTAGCCATCATCCAATTATGTATACATCAATTTACTAAGGAAATACAATGGTACAAGTATTCATTGTCTGAAGTCATTATACAGGTCATGGAATACGGAGCAAAGATCAAAGGAGCCATTAGTACCAAACTCCTAGAGCATTCCAGCATTTCAGGTAGGTATTTTGAGATGTAATTTTACTAATATGTAATTATTATAATGTTGGGGATGAAGAAATATGTGTGTGTGTGTGTATATATATACATATATATATATGTGTGTGTGTGTGTATGTATACATATATATATAATTTTAACAAACCACTTATAATAACTAATTTTCATTTATTGATAGAAAACGACAAATATTATTTTCACAGAAAAAATTAAAAAGGTTTATAAGTCTTACTACAATATCTAAGAATTTGCATCAGAATTGACTCCTTTGGATATAAATTTTAATCAGTTTATATCATTAAGTACCCATATAGGAGAGTCATTCTTGGGAAAAAAAATATAAAACCATGCCTCTGACTCCAGCTAGCATAACTCCTATAGCAGATATTTGTTTCCAATAACATTTATTTATTTTTATTTTATGCATACTTTATTTTTTCTATTAATTAATTATTTTATTTATTTACATTTCAAATATTACCCTCTAGTCCCTCCTCCCAGAGCTCTTTCCTCATCCTCCATCCCCTTCCCCTTCCAGTTCTGAGAGGTCTGCACCCCTAGCATCCCCCCTCCCTGGAGCATCAAGTCTTTACAGATTAGGTGCATCCTCTCCCAGTGAGGACAAACAAGGCAGTTCTCTGCTATCTATGTGCTGGCCTCAGACCAGTCCCTGTATGCTTTTTGGTTGGAGGCTTAGTCTCTGGGAGCTCCCAGGGATCCGGGCAACTTGACACTGTTGTTCTTCCTATGGGGTTGCCATCCACTTTGGTTCCTTCAATCCTTCCCCTAATTCTTCCCTGACCTCAGTCTAATTCTTGGCTGTGAGTATCTGTATTTGTCCCAGTCAGCTGCTTGTAGAGCCTCTCAGAATACAGCTATGCTTAGGCTTCTGTCTTCAAACACAACATAGCATTAGTAATTGGTGTCTGCTCATGGGATGGATCCCAATTTGGGCCAGTCAATGGCTCAGTGGTTAAGAGCATTGACTGATCTTACAAAGGTCCTGAATACAATTCCCAGCAAAGACATGATAGCTCACAACCATCAGTAAAGGGATCCAATGCCCTATTCTGGTGTGTCTGAAAGATCAACAGTGTATTCATATACATAAAGTAAATACATAAATATTTAAAAATGACGTGTTTTTAATCATATCTATTCTTCTATAGATACAATTTATACTTACTGTGGATTATGTGATATGATCATATTTGCCTTTATGTGTTGCCGAGAATAAATGTAATTGCATCTAAAACTATGAAATAGAATAAAGCCCACAGTAAAGTACATAAGGATCAGATGAGATCAGACTCATCCAGGACTTCAGAATTAAGGCCAAGTGACAGAAGAGACATCACAAAACTTAAGAGCTACTGTCCAGTGAAAAGAGCAATAAATCCAGTGAAGAAGCAGCATACAAACTGGAAAAGAATTTCTGCCAGTCACATATCTGAGGGAGGATTAGTATCCAAAATGTACAAAGAAGTCAAAATATAATAATAATAATAATAATAACAGAATCTAATTAGAAACAGGGATTGTTACTGAGCAGTCAGTTCTCAAAAGAAAAAATAAAAATGACTAAGAAATATCCTTAGTGTTCAATTTCCTTAACGGCCAATGAAGTACTAACCAAAATCACTCAGAGCACTCCTGAAAGTTTCTGTTTGTGTCCTTTCCCTACCTTGTCCTGCTCGCCTAACCCTCCACTCTTTTCTCTTCACTCCCTCATTCTTCCCTCATTCCTTTTCTTCCTATTCCTTTCTTCACTTTGCGGTATTCTCTGCTTGTCTTCTTTTCTCCTGCCTTCATTGTACCTGCCCTCCTCTTCTGTTCCTGAATAGAAACCTATCCTGTCACCTGTAAACTGACAAGCTCTTTCAGATTCGTCACCTGACATCGTTCCTCGTGTCTGTGGTAACTGTATTCCAAACACCCTCTGTCTTAGGATTTCTATTGCTGTTGAGAGAAACCATGACCATAGCAACTCTTGATATTTACTTGGGTGTGGTTTAGAGCTAAGAGCTTTAGTTCATTATTGTCATGGTGAGAAATATGGCAGTTTGCTTGCAGTCAGACATGGTGCTGCAGAAGCAGCCAAGAATTCTCAACTGGATTGGCAAGCAGCAATGAGAAGTTATAAAATGTTCTTCATTCCGATTGGTAAGCAGCATAGGGTGAAAGTTGCTATTAGGGACACCTAATGAAATCAATCCCTTCCTAAGTGTGGCTTTTAACAGCCTCATAAACTAACTGGCCTCCTTACCCTCTGCTAATGGCACTTCCTGTTGTTGTTTGCTTGCTTGTTTATTTTCCCATTTCCTTCATTTTTTTTAAATCCACTGATGAATTACTTGGGGACTACCAATTATGAGTTTGTCATAGGCTGCATATAAAAGGAAGCACTTTCACTTAAGGATGTGTGAAGCGTTTCTTAACAGCATTTCCATGAAATATTTTGGATCGGGTAAAATGTGGAAAATATCCTTACACAAGTTAGAATAGTTAACATTCAATTAAATATGTCCTAGACCTTTCCAACAATTCATATCACCAAAACAGGAACTGTGTCACACTTCTTCCAACAAGGCCACACCTGCTAATAGTGCAACTCCCTATGAGCCTCTGGGCCATTTTCTTTCAAATCACAACACACTCTTTTAATAATGTTGAACTTTTCAGTGGAATCTGTTAATTATAGTCACCGTTCTGTACTCAAAGAATAGGATGTGTTTTGTTTAACTGTAAGTTACTGATCATGTTCTTCTAGAAAGCTACTGTGAGTTTCTGATGACTAGTCTCTAGTTCAAGGGAATCAACTTCAGACTTGACATAAAATGAGTGGTACTTATCATTCCATAACCTTGATTTATTAAACATGATGTCTTCCAGATTTATCCATGTCACCTGGACAAGATTTTTATCAATTTATTAAATTATATGGCTAAATGTTATTCATATGTGTTTGTATGTATCATCTTGACTACTGTGCATAACAGTTCAATACACATGGGAGTGATGAAATATCTCATTTTAATTCTTCATTTTAATATCAAATATTCCCTAAGTGCTTTCAGATATTGGCCAGTTATTATAGTCTTTGAATGTTAGAAAAGTTAATTATTCTGATCCTGCATACGTTTGATTTCTTGATTTCTTGTAAAACCTGAATTGTAGAGTCATCAACCCTAGAATTGAAGACATTTTGCCTTCTGGACACTGTAGAATTAGAAAGGAGCTCCAATTCTTCCCTTATCTTCAGGAATCTGTTGATGAACCTTTGTCTTTCTTACTTAGGAAAATAATTAAAATGTTTTTTAGACCCCCTGGGCAGATTTACAGTGTGTTACATCCTATGGAGCAGGTCTTAAATCCCAGAAAGTGGCTGGTTACTTCCATGAGGTTAGTGACACTATAGCAGCCATGGGCATATCTTGCCAGACTGCATATTTTTGCAATCCAACTCTAGTTCACGTATGAGAACTTGATGCTTTCTTTCCAGAAGCTTGCATAGCACCTTCCCATGCAACTGGAAGCTAACAAGTAGGGAGGAAGCTTCCCTCTAGGAATCCCAACTAGATACCTGTGTCCTGTGGCCAATGTGTGTAGTATCATCAGCAGTAAGGTACTACCCTCATGCTCTGATGGGAAACCAAGAGCAGATCAATAGCCTGTGTTACTTGGGGGTTTTTATAGGCACTCCTGTCCAATAGTTCAAGGGAAAGTATCACACAGCTGACTGTAGGGATTTTTATTTACCAACCTATGGATTCTGGGATGAGGAAAATCCTAATATAAGTATGGATGATTGTAATTAATATTATGACTCCAATTGAGTTCTTTAATATCAATACAAACACACACAGAGACATACACACAAACAGACACACAAACACTCACATACACACACAAACATATATATGTATATATCTGTAATTGTCAAATATGTTGCAGAAAAAAATAAAGAGCCTTACATGTCTAAAAAGACAATTCCCTAATGAGAAGGCTTTCCAGAGATGTAATAGAAGATAGAGAACTATTTTCTCTGGATAGACAAAGACATAAGCAAGGTGGAAGTAATGAAACCTTATTTTTACTGTTACAGTTTCCCTTGGTAATGACTGGGCATCCATCTAGACTTCACAGGCAGTCTAATCACAACCCCTCCTCCAGAGGCCATTTCTATCTGTCTCTGTTTCTCTCTAAAAGGCTTCATGGAGGTCACCAGATACCAGATATTGGAATGTAACAGCTCAGACAAATTGTTTCTGTGGAAGCTAGGTCATGTGGGTTACCTGAGACTGGAAACGAGGTATCTGACACTGCAGACAGTTTTAGATGGATCTCCAGCTCAAAATGACCTTTGACATCTAGCCTCCATTTTCATTTGATATTTTATATCATATTTTCAAAAAAGTAGCTAATAAGATTGTTATTTTTCCTAACCCCTTTGCTTGGTACGACTTACTCAACAGGTAAGCTATGGTTTCCAGTTACATTAGACAAAACTCTTCCCCCATGGTTTTCTGGGCCCAGAGTCTGTGGTTTTCCAATTCCCGATGTTAATACTGACTAATTTTTGCCTATGTTTGCTACAGACTTTTAGGTAGCAGTTTCGTAATCATCTAGAGCACATTAAGAATCATCCCATTTCTATTTGGAAGCACAACTCTCTCATCTCAGTGTGTCCTGGACCATGTCCCAATTAGACTGTGTTCTTGCTGTCATATTCTGAGGGTCCACACTACCACATGATTACATTATCATCCTACATCTTTAGGAGATCTGGAAATAAAGTCTAGCCATGTGCTGGGGAGAAGAAAACACCAGTCTTCCAGCTGTCCAAGGCAAATAGCCACAATTCTGTGTTAGGTTGTTAATGTGTGTCATTTAAAAAATATTGCCAGGAAAGCATTTATACTACATATCTGCCATACAGTTTGCCTACAGTGTAATCAGGGTCAGTGGATAGCCAGTGCTCTAAAAGATAATAAATGGCCCCTGTCCTCAAATATATACATTCTCTCCAATAGATTCACTTTAGTCTCTTCTTTCTAATACCTCTCAACAGTTTTTTACAAAGAATTTTGCCTTAAATTAAAACTTAAGAGTTAAAGCAGGCACCAGCACATGGTTGCTGTAATGCCCAGTTTTAGAGCCACCCCCCCCCAGCTTCAAATTCCATCCCGTCTCTAATTCCATATTGCCAGAGTATTTCAGAGGCAATATAATCTTCAGTTCATTTCAAATTTCTAAGCTTCCCTAGGGCACCCATCTCTCTACAGGGTGAAAGTAACTAGGAACTTTGGTCCAATGCCATCCACAGTTAAAGTTCACAGAGGGAGAAATTGCCCGTGTAGAAACCACACTTTCAGTACTGGTTGCTGAACATAAAATAACTCGGGCCTCCAGGGTTAATGGTAACATTAGAATCACTTGAGGCTCAGGTAAGAAACTTGTAATTAAAAAGGAAATAGAGTTTGAGATACAGCTGAATGTTATTCTAGAGAAGCACACTGCTGTATTTCCTTCTTAGCCTTGGAGCCAAGACTCTGAACGTGCTGGAGTTTTTGATACCCAGAAAACGTCTTTTGGAGGGTAAGGAAAAAGGGGGGTTATTAAATAGGGTATTGTAAAAAAAAAAATCTGCCCTAAATTTTTTGAAATAATTGCAGCTGGCTTGTCGCCTATTTAATTCCTCTACTTTTGTTGCATCTTATCCAGATTTTTCTCTTCTCAGTTTCTTGGGCAAGGTGATTTTGACCTTAGGTTTTTTTTCTACAACATACCAGTCTTCCTTTCCCTAAACTTTATGGGTCTTTCTCCTCCATTTCTAAATCTTGGAGTTTAACTACTCTGGAAATATAACTTTCATTTTTAAAATTCTTTTAATAAGTAAAATGTTTTGGGCTAGTCACAATATTTTTTTATTTCTTCTTGCAATAGACAGAAATAAATGCACTGTCATCTGATAAAGATGCAGTTTGAAACACAGCTGTCTGCTCTGCTCTGTGCAGACCACAGTGCATCCCAACCCCTTCCTGACTACTAATACAATTTAAAATCCAATTAAAACCCTCACCCTCCTCTTTAAGTCAGTAAAGGCTTAGGGATCTCATCTCTTCAGAAACAGCCTGCTCCAGTCAACTTGAATCAACACTTAACTCCACAATTGTTTATTCCTAGGTTTAAATTGAAAAGAGCTCAATGGAGTCATTGGGGGAATGAAAACTCAGGAGCACAGACCTCCTACTTTTCACAGAGCCACTGAGGCCTTCTCTGTTAAGCCCAGCATGGCACAGGAAACTTCCTTCCAGAATGTACCCACTAGTGCAGAGTCTGCCAATATTCATTTTCCCAACTTACATCCATATGGTGTAAATGAAGAGGAGAACTTGACCTCCCTCTGCTTCTTATGCTCACATGTTTCTCTGATCTCATAACTATGCTGAGCACTTTGAACAGTGATAACTTTAATAAACACCTCAGAGTTCTGTCTTAGGTGCCTGCAACTGCTAAAGACAGGCACCCTAGGTGACAGAAACACAAGGACACTTGAGAACTCACTCATGACATAGGAGATCAGGTGATGTCCCTCTCACCCAAGAACCTAATTTCATTCTGACATTGGGCTAGAACAAAGAACTAATTTCAGGCAGGAATCTAAATCTTAGGCTAGAACAAGGAAGTAGGCTTCAGACATGGAAGTGACTTTGGACTAGGACAGGGAAGTAGGCTCAGATACTTTGGTCATCCTGATAGTCCCTTAGAAATAGTGATCACTAGAGTCTTCACAGAACTTTGTTTAATGCCTTGCTTATTGTTTGACTATTTCTGTTTATTGTCTTGCTTGTTTCTTGACTATTTACATCTATTGTATTGCTAGTTCCTCAACCTAGAACTGTCCTTAATATTTGCATGTAATTAAAATGGTATAAAAGCAAAAAGGAGGAGGGAGGATGAGATAGGGAGTTTCTAGGGAGGAAAAAATGGGGAAAGGGGATGATATCTGAAATGTAAATAATGAAAATATCAAAAAGAAAACCCTATTTTCAGGAATGATTTGCATTTCTCCTGTTTAATTGCTGTCCCTCTTGATAATTCAGCTCTGCCAAGTACTCACTGGTCCAGAACCAGTCATTCTTTGAGTTTGTGCACACCGTGTTAAGGGATTAAGAAACAGAGAGGATTATTTACCATTTAGAAAGGTAAATCCTGGAAGAGAGTCCTGGCACCAAGCAGCATTCAGTTGCTAGCTGGGGAGTTTCTTCCCACTCAGATGGTTTAGAAGCTAGAAAAATCACAAATGTGGCTTCAACCCTTGACTGTGAACCCAACCCACCACTGCATCTGTCCTCTCCGTGCTTTTGTTTGGAGGCTAATATATAGAGCAATCCCTTTGCAGAAAATTTACATGTCAGGAAAATTTGCAAAGCACCAAGAGGAGTTTCAAGTCCTTTCACTAAGTCCACAGGGTTCAGTGAAAATAGAATCTAATCAACCTGTAAAAATTGAAATCCCACAACTACTGCAAGACTTGATTTGATTTGAGGTATCTTCATTTTGATCCCCAAGCAATAAAATGAATTGACTCTCTTTCCATGGACATTATTTGCATCTGTGTCTGCTCTGTGCAGCCTCCATCTTTTCCTTCTTTGACTTACTCCTTTATATGTCAGTTTCTACCTTCACTCTGGTTACAGCTTCTTTCCACATTAAATAGAAAGGAAATTTCTCCTCTTATAGGTGTTATTTCGGTTTCTATGGCCGTCATTTTAGAATACTCTTGCCCTTGAGTTTCATGATATTCGACCTAGTTTCCATGGTTTTATGTAGTCTTTGTGAAGAACCATTAACCATTACTCCAATTAACTTGGAATCAGAACATTTTCTGAATTCTTAACAGTATCTGACCAAGGTTCTCCTGTGTTGAAAACAATCCAGCACAGCTTGAAAACTGGTCTTCAGTTATCATGGTCACAATCACTGTTTTCCAACATGAAAATGTTGCAAATCGATGCAATGCTTTACATTTGGATAAAAGTATTAACAATATTCAGTTTAGCTTTAGAGCCTAACTGGGAAATGGAGTGACATACTTTGTTGTTTAAAAAGCTAAAATTCAAAAGAATCCAGGGTATAGAGTTTGGATTATTGCTTACATGGCATAGTATATGTCTCTGCTTTCCCACATAATATGTAGCCCACAGAACTACCTAGAAAATATGTAAACTAACAGTGAATATTATTCAATTATATCAGATGAGGTCATATAAATTTAGTTTTGAGATAAATATTTTGAGGAAGTGTGTTATTTTAGGAGGGTTTTGGGAGTCTTCCTGTAGGAGAGTTTTTGTTTGACATGACACAAATATGAAGGTACCTGTTGAAGATACATTTGAAGAATGGGAGATCTCTCATTATGATATTCAATTAAATTTATGCATATATTTATATGTATATGTTTAAATATACACATATAGTATATGCAATAAAGATTTGTACAAAATTTGAACATGTTATATTTATTCATCTTTGAAAGATTTTACAAATTTGATTTATCAAGCTCACATATGCCTCTGCACTGATACCACTTTCGGCATGGCGCTTTGTCTTACTGTGCTATGACAACCATATCTTTGTTATAACAGTACTATATGTTCCCTAATATGCCAATGCAAATATCTCTGAATTCTAAGGAAATCTATGGCTACATATAATGTACAAATTTATTACAGGAGAAAAAGATGAAATCTTTCTCTAATGAAGAATATGTGAATACGATGATTAGACTTCAATGTTCTTTTTTAAAATTTTTTTACAAGAATCCTAAATAACTAAAAAAAAGTACATGGGTATATATAATTTATTGTCATGTTCCTGTGACAATATGAATAGCAGGCATACCCTCTGGCGTTCTGGTTGCCCACAGGTTCAGTTATGAATAAGGAAAGCATCAGGGAACTCCCTCCTACCCATGCCTGTTCCTGCTCTCTGTGTCAACTCTTACAGTGGGAGGTTCACTTGGGTTTCATCTTCTCACTTAACAATAGAGGAGCAAGGGGAGAAGAGGAAACTGCTTAATGTGGAAGAATTTGAATTGATCCATTGTCCAACCCAGCAGATCCTACTAGCTTCGTCTCTACTCATCCTGAAACCAAACATGGCTTTCATTATTTCTCTTTTTCAGCCCCCTCCCCACCTTTTCATGGTCAGTAGTTGTAGCTTCACAAAAGGAAATCATAACGTTGTATTTATATAGGGTAATGTATTTGGGTGTTGTGCATGTTTGATGCTATGTCAATAGGTCAGTTTCATTATTGCACAGTTCTGGGAGATTTGTTTGAACACTTTTATTTTCTAGTTTACTCCTATATGCTGCTGTATACCGGGATACTTCCTATAACCTAAATTCTGAGGAGACATCACAGAGCAGATTTCCAAATTGCCTATCCCCATCTTAATCACACCATACTGCATGAGAGTCATTACTTTGAGTGATTCTGTTTCCTGGTCTTGTTTCTCATCCCAGAGCAAATATTTGCTTAAATGGTAAGAACCATCTGTTGCTTATAAAAAAATAAAATAAAATAAAAAAAACCTTTAAGCTATTGTTTTAAAGTTTCATGCCTTTTAATGTTTTTCTATTTATTTCCTGCTGGTATGACCATATACACTGGCAGGAGAATTCTTCGGTGGATACTAACATATTCATATTCAACATTGGATCCAGAAAGCATGCCATAATAAACAGAATTAACATCTGTAAAAAAAAAAAAGAGAGTTTTAAATATTTATGGAGAGTTCATTCCTGGGCTGAATCCACCTGATGACTCCAGTTATTCCTGATGTGGTACCATGTGAGTCTTTGAATAGATTTTATTATGGGAGAAGTCTGGAGATGGAGCATTAAACAGATTATTACTTTGTATTTCAGATGTGTGGAAGAATATTACTCATGACAATTTCAGCACCATGCAAGGTATTCATAGAAAAGTGATGGTCTTGTTTTAAATTGGATACTTGTCAGGTGCATTGTGAGAATAATGTTTCCATCGTAGAAGTATCCACCCATAGAATTTTAATTGATACTTTACTGTTTTACATTAATGTTTAGTTAAAAGTTAATTGAAACTGATAATTGTGAACCAGAACAGTATCACATTTATCCCCTAGAAATAATTATACATGAGCCCATGTTTCCTCTGAATATACTGGTTGGTCAGGAAGCTGTGCTGAAGTGTTAACTTTTTTAAAAAAACATTTTAAAGTGTTCAGCTGGCCTGTTACAGGCAGTAACCTTGAGGTCATATAAGGTTAGCACAGGAAGATGCCAAAATATTTCATGTTAACATAAATTGGTAAATAAATTATGGATAAGATTTAGATAGGCACCTGAAAGTGTCTTAGAGGTCGTAGGGTCTCATCTGTCATTGCTTTGGGAACTGAATCCATTTTTAAAATCTAGTGATATAGCTTAGTGATTTCACTGCCCCAAATTCACAAAGTCCTAGGTTCAATCCATATCACCAACAAACAAATAAGCCAGAGGATAAAGTGCTTACACGATGATGTAACTTGTGTTGAAGCAGGTCCAATACTAAGGCCCTTTTTCAGAAAGTGCTCAGAGCAGTTTGAAAAATGGCTGAACAGGCAGAAGCTAAACAGTGCAACCAAGCCTCTTAAAGGACGCTTGTTGACAGATACCAATTCTTCCCATTCTTCTCATGAACAGTAAGAGTGTTGAAAGAGTGATCATATGCAAAATATTTTCATTTGTTAGGAAAATTATTGTTATTGTGTGCTTAAAAAGTTTATAGGAAGAGAGGCTTTAGGCTTTAAAAAAATTTAAATTATGATGGGTACATATAATTGTCCAATGTACTGCGATTATATTCATTCCCTTTACAGTCTGATATCCTCCCTCCTTTCCTGCTGAACCCCTCTTCACTACTTTGTTGCCCAGTAGTTAAGCCATTGGATCCACAGGAAATGGTGTGACCTCATTGGTTACTCATGGGGAAGGAATTGGCCTCATGGGCTCCTCCTCTAGAAAATATAGGGCCTCATATGCTCCTGCTATATCTGCTTTATATTCTCTGTCTCACATTTATTGCTTTACAATTTCCACTAGGTCCTAAAATCAGTATTGGACGATCTGTTGTCTAGCTGATGAAGCTCTATTCTCGGGTATCATTAAAGAAGGACTTGAAAGATGTCGTCTCAGTACTATTTTGTTTTGTGAGAGTTTCAGATCCTTATATGTATCTATGACAATAGTACTATAAATTCCCAGTGCATGTTTAACTTTTTACTGCTCAGAAAAATCATCGTTTGTTTCTTGTTGAATGAGGAGGTAATGATCCTGTTGAAGACATTAATGATACATGGGTAGAGTTACCCAGCACATAAGTGCTCTGCTGTCAAGAAAATCCCCTAAGAGAATAAATCCAATAAGCAAATAAGTAACTTGCCTCATGGGACATTTTGGTTTTCCCAATACCAAAATAAGAAGTAAATTAAGATTTTATCATTCACAGACTTGCTATAAACAAGAAAATACAAAAATGTATTCAAAAAACAGAGAAATCATCTTTAGAATGATTTCCTTTTCTCTAGATATATGACCATGAAAGCTACAGCCTGAGTAGAGTTCCACAAGAAAAAGACAGAAAGTTTTGTTGTGGATAATAGGCACTTTTGTTCCTCTCCATTATTCATGTTTAATAATAATTATTGGCTTAATTAGCTGATTAGGTAGTTCAATATTCAGTTAAACTTATAGTACTACTTTTTTAGTATGCATGCAAAGTGCAAAGTTCTAACGGTATGTGTGTGTGTGTGTGTGTATACATAAGTGTGCATGCAAATGGCTATGCAATTATGGTGACCAGTGTTAGATGTCACATGTATTCTTCTATTGTTCTTTACCGTAGTTTTGGAAACAATGGTTCTTCCATAACCACAGCTCTCTGATTGGCTATATTTGTTGTCTGGAAAGCTGGAAGACTCATACCTCCTTTCTAACTCTGCCAAGCTTTGCATGTAGGTGCTTGGGTCTAAACCCATGCCCCCTTGCATGTATAACAGGTATGTTTGAGGATGAGCCATGTCTTCACCTTCATTTTAAAATTATCTAACAGTAAAATAATATGATCAAAATATGATCAATGAAGGATTTAGTATTTCCAATTATTCAAACAAATTCAGAGAGTTGCCAAGGGCTATGTGTCCTCTAGCTGACCGTGGTGAGATAAAGAATCTAATACTGTGGGTGGATAATGCATCTAAAATCTATAAAATATAGGTAAATAGAAGGCTCAAATGCCATATGACGATAACTATATTTTTCTACTTCATTTGACCCTATGAAGAAAATTTAATGACTATTTTATAGAATGCTTTCTATACTTTAAGTACTGCATAGGGTAGGGTATCAGTTTGATTTACCATGAAACATTCAAAGGAATATGTTAAAACTAATTGGACTAATGTCAGTCTTAGATGGTGCTCTCTAACAGAATGCCATTAGCCCTGATGCCACGCTGACAAGCATTGCCCAAGGGCATCTTTTATTGTAAACTTTTGCTAACCTGGGTTTTTGATGTATGAATGAGTTCACATTAGAAAAAAAAAATCTCAGGTTTAGTGTGATTGTGTCCAGTCTATGTTGAGATTTTCAGAATTCTAACTCTAAAAAATTTTAATGTTATCATCTCTTTAGTCATTTTCTCTTGTTCTAGTGATCATGATTTGAACATTTATTGGTGATTTTGTTTTTATTTTATCAGTTATTTCTCTCATTGTTGGGACAAAATCACTGACAAAGGCTGCCTTAGGATAGAGTTGGACTTCTCAGGCATGAAGGGCATCAAGTTCCCTCTGCACTTAGAAAGCAAAAGATGGCCAATGCCCATATTCAACTTGCTTTCTTCCAATTTTGAAGTCTCAGATCCCACCAATGGAATGATGCTCCCTACCTTCATGGTAAACCATCCATCCTCAGTTAACCCTTTGTTCAAAAACAGTCATAGATACCTAGAGGTATGTCTCTCGTGCTATTCTAAATCCTATCATATTGACAATCAAGATTGGCAATTCCAGAGGTCATCTGATTGTTACAGTATGTAGATGTTAGTCTAGGAGTTAGAAGCTTGCAATTTCTCACCACACAGCTTTATTCTAATGTATTTTCCATTTTATTGCTATTTATTCATCCTCCTATGTCTGTGTAACTATCTGGTCTCATCCTGTGATACTTTTATTAATGTATGTAAATGTTTGTACACATAAACATGAATAAATACATACCCAAACACATGTGGTCAGCGAATGGAGGTAGTCTTGCCATGTTTTCTTGTAAAGAGCAAAGAATCTGCTCTTATCCTGCTACCCTCTCCTTTATAGAATCATCCTGTCTTTCTGTCTTTCAGTAATAAATGTCTCAAGTGTTGTTGAAGACATTTCTGTTCCTGATGAATTTACTGTAAACTCTAGTTTACATATACACATAGGCAGGACCTAGTTTTACTATTGCACTACAAATTATGGAGCTTATGTACCATAGGTGCCAAAACACTGAAATCTACTGATAATTCTGCCTTGAGTTTTGTCTAAGTATGTGTGTATATATGGTGTGCATGCATGCATATGTGTATGGTTGTTAAAAATCAGTTTATGTGTTTCTAATTACAGCTACATGTAATTAGAATACAGCTACATGTATGCTGAATAGACAAACATATTATACACGCCAAGGCCCTAAATTGGTGGTGGCATGTGGGTTTTTTATTGTTTTTTTCCCTTTGGTTCATTTTGTTTGTTTGTTTGTTTTTTATTAAGTCACTATATCTCATTGAATCTAGACTAGAGCTCTTGATTTCTGATCAATTAATCAGTTTGTCCCACAGGTCTTCTAGCTCTGCCTCCTGAGTGCTGCTTTTACAGGCTACTGCTAGGCCTCGTTTTTCTTTGCATGCTGGGTATTCAAACTCAGGTCCTCATAGTTGGAGGAAAGTGATTTTATCCACCAAGCCACCAACCAATATTGGTAATGGCTCTCCATTAGCACAGCTTCATGACACTGGGTAGAATAAACTGAAGTAGTGCATTAAACCACATATTTCTCTGAAGAGGAAAACAATAGGTAAACTCTGAGGAAAATGAGAGGGCATATTTAATTTGGGGAAGAAATATTCACAAGGATACAAATGTCAACCAGGTGTGTCAGAACTTAGAGCATGTATCCTCACCTTAGCTGGCCACTCCCCACAGTCATGGGGAATCATGGGAATAATGGTAACATGGCTGCCATTCACTTGCCACTTCCAACTTTGGGCAACAATTCTGCTACAAATTACTTATAGTACTTTTAATAGCTAAAAATTTCTTTTGCTTTGAAAATTATTTTTCTTATATATTCAGACTTATTTCTTACTTTATATTCTCAGAACCTTCAACTATGCCATTAATCAGAAAGAACAGATATACTCTGGTTGACAAACTACTGATATCTTTGAAGTCACACCTTTGATTTCAGTAACTATGTTTTTTTTTAATGGCCTACAATGATTAGATCCATTCTCATGGTAAATACAGATAACAAAGTCTATTTAATCTTAATTTTCTCAACTCTTTCAAAGTTAAGAAAAGATCTTATCATTTCTGACACTGGTTAGAAATTATATTTCACATGGTAAAGCAGTTATAGGCACAAACTACTCTATATATGAAAATAATACTTTGTGAAATAGTTCTCTGTTTTGTATTTAGTTTATTTCTGAGGTTTTTGTCCCACTGTGTTCTCATGCTTTGATTCCTCAAGAGCTTCATTCAGAATTTCTGAATTATAAAGATCTCAAAACAGCTGTGGTATGAAATCTGACCCTAAAAACCAGGGTAAAAGGAGAGGGCCCATCACAGGCACACTGGAAACATCTATTTAATCAGTGGCAAGGAAGTTTACAATTAACTTTAAAGGGAAGCGGCGACATTATAGTGCACTTTGATGGACAAAGGCTTCATGGCTTCTCTCCTCAAGCTGAATGCAAAGTTAAACATCCACACAGATGTAAAAATAGCTGTCTATGAAATGCCATCTCTATGGTAGTGAGGGGAAGAGGAGCAAGGTTACATAAACCACCATGTGGGAGAGATGAACACAAACTGAAGCAGGCAGAATGAAAGCCTTCACTACAGTTCTGTGGTACAGACAGTAACAGAGAACACAGAAAGAAACCCTCTGCTCATAAACATAGGACAAAAATGCATCTGACTGAATGTCTTTATGTAAAGCTTGGAGAAGCAAGGCTGCTTAATACTGCTGCAATTATTACCACAACTACCATTTTTCTGGGAGTGGAAAGGTTGTTTTTGTTTTCTTAGGTTATTGTAAAGTGTATATTAGTAAGCAGAGCCAGTCCCCTTAGGTAAACACCAATCTCATCATGTACGTATAAACATAGATTTAGCCATTTGTAGAAGTAAGTTTATTATCCAGCTAAATAGGGAATGTGCTGCTCCTATCAGTACATCCTGAGGAGTACTCGCCTGGTGTTTGGGAGGTTCTCAGTAAAGATGATATGCAGTGAAGAAAGGATCAATGTGTAAGATTCATTAAAGGTGGGCATTCAAGAAAGAATACTCCTGTTCTCAATCAGAACAAAATGCTAGAGGGGTGAAGTGGGAGTGGGTGGAGGGGTGGAGGAGCGCCTTCTTAGAGGAAAACAGGAGAGGGCTGGGGTGGTGGGGTTGTGGAGGCGGGACCTGGAAAGGAGACAATATTTGAAATGTAAATAAATAAAATATTTTTAAAAATTAAAATAAAACAGCAACAACAACAAAAGTGACAATGTTTTCTCTGTATTTATGGATGAACTTAATCTTACCTCACTGGCATTAATAATTCCATTTCTTACTTGTGAAAGCAGAAAAAGAAAATAGTGATATGACATTAATAATAGAACTTGATGATAATGCTTGGAAACAATTTCTGTCCATTGTTCATATTTAAAATGTGTATTACTTACTTTTATATTGCTGTGAGAAATCACCCTGACCAAGTGAACTTATAAAAGAAAGCATAATTTGGGTTTACATTCCAGAAGGTGCATGCATAGACACCATGGTGGAGAGCAGGGAAGAAGGCATGATCCTGAGGCAGAAAGACAAGACAGAGAGAGAGAGAGAGAGAGAGAGAGAGAGAGAGAGAGAGAGAGAGAGAGAAGAGAAGAGAGGGGACAGGGGAGAGGGGAGAGGGGAGAGGGGGAGAGGGGGAGGGGGGAGGGGGGAGGGGGAGGGGGAGGGGGAGGGGGGAGAGAGGAGAGGGGAGAGGGGAGAGGGGAGAGGGGAGAGGGGAGGGGGAGGGGGAGGGGGGAGAGGAGAGGGGAGGAGAGGGGAGAGGGGAGAGGAGAGGGGAGGAGAGGGGAGAGGGGAGAGAGGGGAGAGAGGGGAGAGAGGGGAGAGAGGGGAGAGGGGAGGAGAGGGGAGGAGAGGGGAGGAGAGGGGAGGAGAGGGGAGGAGAGGGGAGGAGAGGGGAGGAGAGGGGAGGAGAGGGGAGGAGAGGGGAGGAGAGGGGAGGAGAGGGGAGGAGAGGAGGGGAGGAGAGGGGAGGAGAGGGGAGAGGGGGGAGAGGGGAGGAGAGGGGAGGAGAGGGGAGGAGAGGGGAGAGGGGAGGAGAGGGGAGGAGAGGGGAGAGGGGAGAGGGGAGAGGGAGAGAGGGAGAGAGGGAGAGAGGGAGAGAGGGGAGAGGAGAGAGAGGGGAGAGAGAGAGAGAGAGAGAGAGAGAGAGAGAGAGAGAGAGAGAAACACACAGAGAGAAACACACAGAGAGAAACACACAGAGGAAGAGAGAAACAAAGAGAGGAAGAGACACAGAGACAGACACACACAGAGACAAAGACAGAAACAGATGAAAACAGAGACAGAGATAGAAAGGCAGAGAAAGACAGAAAGAAATAAAGAGGCAGAGATAGACAAAGAGACAGAGACAAAGGGACACAAACAGAAACAGAGACAGAGATAGAGAGACAGAAACAGAAAAACAAAGAGACCGATATAGAGACAGACAGACAAAGGGAGAGGAAGACAGAAATGCAGCAAGTGCTATCTGTGAAATTTAGTGGCTTTTAAATCCTCATAGCCAGTCTCCACTGACACACAACAAAAGCACACCTACTAATCCTTCCTAACCAGTTCCATCAATTGGGGCATGAGTATTCAGGTACATGAGCCTACCCCAGGCAGGACACTCCCATTTGAAGTACCACATTCTACTCCCTGCCTCCCATAGGCTTATGACCATATCATAATGCAATAAGCACCTAATCCAATTTCAAGAATCCCCATAGCTGTAGATTCTCCTGTTTTGATAAATTCTCCCCCTTCCCCCCATGCATTGACTTCCCCATGGATTTTGCCAGTTGTGTATGTTAGATCTGGATCTCGAGATATTTACCTGTATTCAGATGTTTCATTCATTAACTCCCTCTTGATGTTTACACATATGCAACCTTTACAATAATGATGATCTTTCTCATCTTTTTCTACTGTTATAATCTGAAATCTTTGCTCCATACTTTTATTCCATTATTTTGTTTTTGTAAAACCAAGTTCAATTCTGTCCTTTCATTTCACTCTTGATTTTATGGGGGATACCCTCAGTGTTCAGTCTATAAAGATAATGTGGTAAATTTTTAAAAAAAAGTCAAAAAGTCTCTTCTGAGACTCAAAGCAATCTCTTAAGTATAATCTCCTGTAACATTAACCAAAAACTTAAATATTTCCAACATACAATGGTACAGAATATACATTAGCATTTTGAAAGGGAGAAATCCTAGACAAAGTGAGTCTGAAACCCAGCAGGGTAAACTCCAAATCCTGTGGCGTTCCTTCCTAAGGGCTTGATAGCTCTTAGGATCTCCCAATCCTTCCACCTTGCTGACTGTAACAGGTTTATCTCTCCTGGGCTGGGTCCTTTGTGCAGATCTCCTTGGCAGATATCCCATGGCACCAGCACCATCCCTGTCCTAGGGACTCCAACACAACCCAGGTTTTCCTAGCACAGCTTCAGACAGTATCCACCCCAGGGTTCCATGCAGGGACTTCTCTGTCGTAAGCCTGGCCTCAGCCACTTTCCTCAATCATAAAGGAAGATTCCACAACACAGCCTGTTGTGGGCCTCTCTACTCCATGCTTGGTGGCCACTGTTTCCCGGCCCAAGCTGCCGCTCTGGTCTGCGGGTCAGGGGAGAGAGAGAGAGAGAGAGAGAGAGAGAGAGAGAGAGAGAGAGAGAGAGAGAGAGAGAGAGAGAGAGAGAGAGAAGGGGAGGGGAGGGGAGGGGAGGGGAGGGGAGGAGGAGAGGGGAGGGGAGGGGAGGGGAGGGGAGGGGAGGGGAGGGGAGGGGAGGGGAGGGGAGGGGAGAGGAGAGGAGAGGAGAGGAGAGGAGAGGAGAAGAGAAGAGAAGAGAAGAGAAGAGAAGAGAAGAGAAGAGAAGAGAAGAGAAAAGAATGGAGACAAGACAGAGGTTCTGATCAAGTCTCATTTATTGAAGGGAAATCTGGGGTTTTTATACACTTTTGCTATGTGCCTTGTAGGCCCGTGGATACCACATGCCTTGCAGGTGTGGATATGACGTAAGTCTTACAGTCGTCTATAGCGTGGATAATATGTGCACCGATACCACGTGCGCCTTACAGGCATGTATGGCGTGGATAGCACGTGGATAGCACATGAACCGCATGCCTTGCAGGCATGGATACCACGTGTGCCTTGCAGCTGGGGGCAGTAAACAGCAAAACAAAATATGTGGGATATCAGAGTGTGCTTCAGCTGTTGTAGGCTGTTAAAAAACAAGTCTCATGTCAGGGTATATGGCTCGAGATGGCTGCAAAGCTGATAGCTGCTTTCTGCTACAAGTCGGCTCCCAACAACAGCCCTCTTGCCCTTGTATTCTTCATGACTCTAAAGCCAGAATCACATGGCCAATACTGTGGGGTTTAGCTGTCTGTTTGGAATGGGACCTGGTCCCTCCCTGAATTACATTTGCCTACGTTTTGTTTTGTTGTTGGTTTTAGGAACAGATAATTCCTTAGGTTTTTTTTCTTTTCACAAATTTCAGAATTAACTGAGCAGGATCTTAGCCTCAGGGGACCACGCTATTTATTCCATTTTCCCTCCCTTCTTTCCACATAAGCCAAGGCTCCAACGTTAAATTTCCTGGTGCACTCTCTCTCTTCAAACTGTGCGTTTTGTATTTCTTTTTCCTATTTGCTTTTTTCTTTGTAGATTTCATATGATCTACAGAAGTGCTACACATGTGCTAGTAACCAAGTTAGAGACCTCATAGTAGGGGATCTTGAAATCTCCTTTATCAATGAAATTAGTCCAAAGCTCTTCAGTTTATCCTCAGGCAGATTCTTAGGACAGGAGCAAAAGAACAGCCACATTATTTAGCAAAATATCACAAGAATGTTCTGTAGCCCAGCTGTTAATACTGTTCTTCTCTGAAACTTCTTAAGCTAGGCTTCAGTAGTCCACATTGCGTTACTGTCATCAGATTTGAAGCCTTCTAGACTTGGGCCTTCTAGAAAGGCCTAAAGTTCCAAAGTTTTCCACATTTCTCCACAAAACACAGCATGTTGTAGTTAGAATATTCACAGCGATATCTCCACTCTTGGTAACAACTTCAGTCTTAGTTAATTTTCAACTGCCATGACAAAACATTTTGCCCAAGTCAGCTTAGAAAAGAAGACATTTCATTAGAAGTTTGCATTTCAGAAGGTGATTTCATGACCATCATGGTAGGAAGCACCTGGAGGCAGCTTGGTTGGTTGGCATGGTGTTGGATCAGCAGCCAAGAGCTTACAACTGACCCACACTCAGGATGAAGAGAGAGAGCTAATTGGGAAGGGTGTAGGCTTGTAAAACCTCAAAAACTGCTCCTAAGGAACACCTACTCCAATGTGGTCATACCTTCTAATCCTCTCCCACAGTCTAACCTACTGAGGACCCAGTATTCAAACATAAGAGCACAAACTTAAGTGAGCAAGTGAGCTGAGGGAAGTCATCCCCTTGAGGAAAGACTTCATGCTCTAGATGGCTTGGGATGGATCCTACAGGTAAGATCTGAAGTTAAACAACAAACTAAAACAAAACCATAAAATAAACACTGCTTACACTAAAACTGTACAATGAACTTAGAAAGATTTAATAAATAAAAGGGAAAATTACAGGTGGATTTTCTGTTTAAAAATATTCTAAACACTTTTAGGGCATTGAGTTACTCTTAACAATGAATCTAGGGATATAAAAGAATTGAAGTACGATGTTGAAGTTCAGAAAGACAAATTAAAATAATCTGAAAGTTGGATCAAAAGGAGCTGACATTGAAAATAAAAATAAGATTCTTTTCACATGTTTTTTCTCTTAGATGCCTTTGAAATTCAGAATGTTGCTCTGGTAGACAAGAATATTAACAATTGGAATGCAAACTGTGTTGGTATAATAAGAAATATCAAAACTCTCATTTTGGTAATCAGAACCAGAGTCGCAGAGGACAGCCCGGCTTGAAGCCCATTAACACATCGTAATAACAGCCACCTGATGTAATGAAAACAAATGAATTTCAACAAAACAGCAAGTGTAAGGGTAGGTCATTACGGTTGTAGCTAACGAGGAGCAGACTTTCCCTGTTGTCCTAGGTTCCAAGGTTTTTAGTCCACGGAGGGTATTTTATACTAGGAACTATTTCATTCCTGTTCAGAATTTCTCCTTGGAACAGGTTATAGAATGCTTTTCTTGCCTTAAGCTTTTTGTTTGTTTGTTTTATTTGAGCAAGCTGAAATATCATTGGGTTACTCATTACTTTATTTCTAATTTCATAGAAAATAGGGACATGAGAGGGTTGGGCGGGTGAAATAGAAGTCTCCACAACGTTTCCTTCCTCAGTTGAATTGATCCACAATGATCAAGAGAAACAGTACTAACAGGGTCTTTCAGCCTTATTTATTTATTTATTTATTTATTTAGGATCTTAGTATGTAGCTCAGGCTGGCTACAAACTAATGATCCTCCTTCATCTTCCTGATGGCTGGCAAGAGTCTCCATACCAGCTCATTTAGCACATTTTTATTGTTATATTTTATATAGTCACAACTTTTGACAACCATACCAACAGTATTGCCGAAAGGGATGATCACAAAGTGAAATTTATATTGTCTCTGGGATTCTGATATTCACATTGTTGTTGTTGTTGTGCAGTCCAGGAGTTCCCACTTTAATTCCATGTTTGTTATTAGGATACATACAGCCTTGTCTTTTTGTAAAACTCTTCCCAACTCTCTTTGCCATTGGTATTTTAGATCAGTGCAAACATTAACAACTTTAGAGACCCCCCCCACTCTCTCTGTATCCTTCTTTTGTTAATTCACACACCCTCCACTGCATCCTGAAGACCTCTTCTGCATTCACAATTGGGTAATTCTCTTCCTCCTCTCCTCTGACTAGTCACGCAGCTATTTCTCAATCAAGGGAATATGCTCACTCATATAATTCACACCTAGTTTTTGTGTTGACATGTGGACTCATCAGGCCATACATTCCTCTACTGCTTGTGAACCCATTATATTCTTTTGCAAGGATTATCTTGATGTCTAGAACCTTCTAGAAGACTAAAATATAAACAATGAAATAAAATAACATGGAAATTCAGAAATATCTAAAAATACTTTAATATATTCTTTTAAAATTAAAAGAATAATTACATTAAAATGTCTATCCATTGTTGACAGTCTGGAGGATCACAAGCAAGTGATTCTGATGTGGAAAGGTAGGGATTCAAGCTCTAATTATTGCTCTTATAAAACTTACACCCTTAGACAAACTAGTGCTTTGATTCAAACAAAAGCATTTTCTCTATAAAGTAGAAGAATAACTGAATGTACCACAAGTGGTAACATTAGTGACTTTCTAGGATAAGCTACTAGGACAAAACAATGTTTAGTAGATCAGTAACTGGCTTAGAGTAAGAATCCAACAGACCTTACTTGCATAGTTAGATGAGCCTTGCGGCCAAGAGTGTCATACTATAAAATCTTTTAAAATCTTTCATTTGACTGGAAAATATAAGCCATATACTCTTTGTTATAGTTGTTGGGTGGGTTAATCTTACTTGTTACCAAATTGTTATTTTAAAATTTCTACACAATTTAAAGCTATACAAAACACATATGCCCACATGCTTAAAACACCCCCTAGTGGTTTCACCCAAGTAAAAAAAAAAATCTTAAAAGTTAATTGTTAAGCAATCCGTTGTCTTGTAAATATATCCCAGAAAGGCAAGGTATTGGATTGATATTGGCACATCAATGTAACAGAATAATGCCAAATAAACTCAGATTTGGGAGAGACTTTAAGTAGTGACAGAACATACATTTTTCTTTGCTTAGTGTTCTAATTTCCTGGTCCCATTGCTAATATATTTTCTCCTTTTCTTTGATCCCTCTTTGGAGGATGAATATATAGTCAGTGTGTGTGTGTGTGTGTGTGTGTGTGTGTGTGTATGTATAATTTTCTGGAATATTCCTAGCACATTGAATAGGGTGAAGCTTTTTTGTTTTTCTTGACACAGAACATAGTACTACATCCTAAGGCCACCCAATACACTGTAGTTTGTTTCTGATAGATCTTTCATAAGTAGAAAAAATCAGAAAATTAGGCCCGGCTTTTGCTGCTACCCATTGCTCCTTACTCTACCCTAAGGTTATACAGAGAACATCTAATTCTTTTCCCTCATGACTGCTCCTAAGATATTTGAAAACCACCATCATAATACAGCCTGAGGGTGCTCATTTCCTGACCTTGCTTGTATAGCTTGGTACTATATTTCCTCAGCATTCTAAGCTCTCTTCTCTGACTGCAATGCTGTTTGTCTTTGTGTATGCCTAAGAGAATTGCCCAGGACAAAGCAACATAATAGCAATATGGTGAGTTGTATAAAATGCAAGTCATAGACAATGTGAGTCTATCGGTGAAGTGGAAATCCAGTAGGTGTTACTCTCACCCTCACAATATTAATTTTTAAACCAAGGAAAGCCATTCTCCTTCCATTTTATCTTTTCCTGGAGTTTTTGTTTGCTATTCATAGTCCAAGAGAGCTGAACATTATGGACATAATGCCATGAAACAGAGTTATAAAGAAGGGAGAATACTGGCTAGTCAAGTTCTCAAACACAGAAGATACGGATATTTCCAAGGGTAGTGATCTAGCAGCACTGAAATTAGTCAAACAGAGATCAAGCACAAACAGATTTTGGGTAGAAGATAGTGTTAGTAAAAGCTAATGCTTTTGATTTTTCTCTCTTTTTCTAGAACAACAGAATTTCAACTTTTTAAATACCTTTGTCATAGAACAGATGCATGAACTAGTGATATAAAATTGGCTTTGAGAAGAGATGAGGAAGACCATTAATATGTTGGAGTATCCAAAGTAAGCTATGAAATTTCCATATTTTCACCTGTTCTCTCTCTCTCTCTGTCTCTCTCTCTGTCTCTCTCTCTCTCTCTTTCTCTCTCTCTCACTCACACACATACACACACACACATACACACACATTCATCATCTTCATCATGTTCATATAGACTGTGCAGTATAATCACAAATACTGTCTTTTAAAATCTGTCCCAGTTACCTTGTAGGTAAAGCTCTTTTAGTTATTAAGAATTTCATTGATGACATAATTGTCACTGAAGGACTTCATAGCTCAAACATGAAAGAGCGAGTATATTAATATACATTTTATACAGCAATGGTTAAATAGCTTTAATTTCATAGTAACTTGCAATACAAAAGTACTGATGAAGCATAGATTTTTTTCCCTGACCTTTTTCCAATGCATGTATGCCTTCCATGTTGCCTATAATGGATTGACAAGAAACAAAGGTGAAGTGAGTTCTTATCCATTTTAAACATGGGCCTATAGACTTTCATTCTCTGTATTCTTGCTATTTCAGTATGCTGCTCTTACATATTTTGGTGTCCTGCTGTCAAGTTAAATGTGATTATTTGAAATTGTAAAAGAGAACACATTAATAATTCATCCAACAGTTCAATCTTTCTTTCAATAAGTTTTTACTGAGCAGTGATTTTCAACAAAGCTCAAAGCTGGATGCCCCATATTAAAACAACGAAATCATGGCCCCTGCCCTACCTTTCTTCTTTTCCTTTTCCATTGTCTCTATTTTACTGGGAGAAACTCATTGCCAATGTCAAATAGTTGGAGTCAATTTAATTTCTGTAACTATAGGCCACTGTACGGTCTTCCTGTTTACTTGGGAAGGGTGGAATAATGTATCGATTTGAGGAAAGTACTCAAAACATCATTCTTAGGAAGAAACCTGACTTCTTCTGATATATTTTACTGTTTTCTTTCTTACTAGTTTCCATTTTTAGAAGGCCTGCTATAATCTCTATTTCTTGTGGTTTTAGAGATCAGTCTACAAAACCCATTCATTGTGCCCTACCTCCAGCCTTGAGCAGGCCTGAAAGAACTTGTTTACCACAATAGACCAAATAATAGGACCTAGGTGGAAAAGAATAAACTGTCCACTAAGCTTGCCTTGAGACATCTCCTGTAGTGACTAAGGATGCGTTTCCCATACTGGAAGTATGAATTTCTGTACCAGGTGTCAGCTGGAGTCTGCTATCAGCATTTGGTACATGGCCTCTTCATCTCCAAGTTAGCAATAGCAAATTGAATCCTTCCTATGTTTAAATAGCAGGCTTGTGTGACCAACCCAAGAAAGCAACTACTTAGAAAGGGCTCCTATGATTATGGCAGACTCTCATATACAATCTCCCAATCTTAAGGTCAACTTGCTAAATGACAAAATCTAATTGTAGAAGTGAGATCCTTTATGTTTACCACTGCAGGGATTAATGCAATGCACATAAGCTAGGAAAGTGGGGGACCTGAAGGTCAGCTTAGATTTCTGCCTATTGCTGTTTCCATATGATTTTTCCATTCTATTTCCTGTATTATACAGAATTAGTGTAAGAAGGATGGGTTTTGATTATTGGAGTTTTTTTTTTTTTGTCTCCAATAGTTTTATCCTTCCATACTTTCAGTTGTATATGTCTTTATTTTTCTTCTCATAGTAAACAAAGGTTAGAAACTTGGACATGTGGTGTCAAAAAGGTGAGCACATAACTTTCTCTCTGTGTGGCATTCTAATCTGAAGGCAAGGGCATTCTAGAGTTGAGTTATTATCAGAGAAGTGGTTCATTGTCTTTGGAAACAGGAATATAGAAGAACTGTAGAGACTCCCAGAGGTGTGTGTGTGTGTGTGTGTGTGTGTGTGTGTGTGTGTGTGTTATGTGTAGGGATAGTGTGCCTGTCTTCATATTCCTAGAATTAGAAGCACATCCTTATTCAGAGTGTGTTAATACTCTATATATACATGGAGTCATTTTGTAGTTGTCAAATGAACATCTCTTACCACAACATATACTAGAAACTACTGTTTTATAGTCAGAATCTGCCCTCAAGAATTTATTCTAAGCTTTCTAAGAATTAAATTTCCAGTGTTCAAAGACATTGTGAACTGTTGCAATTTTTCTCTGTTTATTATATTACTGGTTAATATATCTACATGTGATTTTAAAATACATACACATACATACATAATATTGAAGATATATATATATATATATATATATATATATATATATGTGTGTGTGTGTGTGTGTGTGTGTTCATAGAAGTGTGTGTGTTGTGTGTGTATGCAAGCACATATTTTTCAGCTTGACAGAGAAAATGAATTATTTATTTTACTCTCATATATGAATAGTATTTCTACCAATATAAACTACTATGTATACTTTCCTATCGTATCTAAGATTGTGCAGTACAATCTCATTATAATATATGGTGAAAGGTTACCAGAAATTATGATAAATAAAAAGGAAAAAAAGTGGTGACTTGATATATATTTCCTTTTGTCAGAACAACCTTTTTCATTACGAAGCTGAATATACACAATAAATTGCTATTAAATAAGCTCTATCTATTTATCTATCTATCTATCCATCTATCTATCATCTATCTATCTATCAATCATTTATTTACTCTTTAGAGGCAATCTCATGTAGACTAGTCTTTTTACCCCATTATAGGGTTACAGGCATGGAACTTCTCAATTGGCTAACACTTTCATTGTTCATCAGTTGTTTACTGCACTGCAATGATTTAATCAAGGGCTTCACACACAACAGACAGTTATTTTGCAACTAACCTATGACCCCGCAACCCAAGAGTTTAATTAAGAACATAATTGTCTTTGTTTATCAAATACCAGCTTTACATACATATAAATTTATATAATCTATTAGGTGTTTGTTGAAAAGATTCACTTCCCAAACAGGAAAGATTTGGCTGAACAAAGTTTTGATAACTACAATGAGTTAGGGCATCCTTATTTAGCTCATAATATAACAAATGCCAGCATAAAATGATTGAAGTATATGAATTTTCTGTAAAAATAATCATGTAAGAAAAATTGAATGATGATGTGAAATCAACTGTGGATACAGGAATAATATTAGAAAACAGTATGCTTCCAGGCTGGTGACCAGCATTCCTGATCTCTAGACTACAGACATTGCCCAGTGGTGAGCTGCCAATCAGCTTCTGGGTTGAGTGGCAGATTTGATAACTGGAAACCACAGAGCCATAAAATCAGCACAGTGCTGGAGATCTTCTACTCTAGACCTCTTGAAAAACCAATGGAGACTTGCTTTCTTTTTCATGTATTCTGTGTTGATGTTTAAGAACTGCAACTATTATACCCAACTGGATCTTGTCAGAATTCCTGGATTGATTCTCCATGGCTATGACTCTTCCTGCTGTGTCATGTCTGTCATGCTACAGAACAGAGTGTGACGTGACATGCTTCTCACCAGAGACTGGGCATAAAAGCTCTGGCTTCGTTCCAGTATTAACAAAACGATTCCTCACACCGCCAGGAAATTTCACCACCTCTTTATGCTTGGTGAAGTTTCTTAAATAGGAATTTAATTTATTCATTGTAGCAGTTGTTTTTGTTCAATAAATACTAACTGCTTATTAGAAACCCATTTATTGAAGATGAGAAGCTATATCATAGACACATATCAAATTTATGGAGGCTAAATCTCACTTAATATGCTTTGAATATTCTATTGGTCTTTAGCATGCTATGTTAAGATGACTATATTTATTCCAACCCTTCAAATAAAAATAGCTGTTATTGAATAACTACGTACATATTTTCTATTCTCTGGCTTATTTACAGAATGTTGAAAACTATGTGATATTTACATGCTCTATCTTCTGTTTAGTTACTTAAAATTTCAATAAATAAATTTTGAATACTAAGTTGATATAAAATCAGCAGATATTTAACACCTTATTAAAACAAAGTTAAAACTGGGTAAGTATTTATGACATGCACTATAAATTGTTACCCAAATTGCTTTTAATCTCCTTGTAGCTCCCCTGAGAAGAGAGTAAGATTTTGTGCACAGGAAAAATGGATCACTGGATTTGGTCCAGAGCAAAACACAGCAACAAAACCAGAGTGTTTGGTCAGTGACTAGGTTGACAAGCAGTAGCCAAGATTTTTGTTGAAAGAGCAAGGGGAATGAGAAAGGGCAGCATATGTTCAGTGTGGCATGCTTGCTCATCCAGGATGCTGAAGCTGATCTACATGCCTACACTTCACTAAGGAATGGCTGATTTCTAGGACGCCACATGGCCACTGTTCTACTACATTACACTTGCTCTTAGCTGCCAGTACTCTTCCTATATGGAGGTCAAAGGGAATTTAAGTGAGCAGCCAAGATTTCTAATCTCTATTCCAGGAAAACACTGCATAAGAGCTGGTGTTTTCTACTAAGGGGATCTATGAACTTATACATTTGTTTTATACATTGATTTATATTTATTGCCTGTTTTTTGATTTTTAAAAGTACCGGGGATTTACTTTTAAATTCCACTCATTTAGCCTCCCTTTTATACTACAGTTGTAAGAACAGCCACACAATATATGAGTACAGAATACAAATGGGTTCCAGTTGTTCAAAATCATCTTTTCAATTTAAGAAACTTTTTAAGACTTTACCTTTCCCTACTGAAGTCCTCTCTCTTTACAAAAGAATCATATTTAGAATGCAAGTTAAAACTGAATTATGAACAAGAAGAACAATGGAGTGAAAATAATGAAGTCAGTTTAGAGTCCCATCTGCTCCCCGTACTCTCCATGTGAACATACTTATCCCACAACAGGCAATCGATGTATTAAAGAGGTCATTCAACAACAAGACATCGCAGTTCATAGTGCTCTGGATGTTTTCCATGCAAATTATTTCACTGCTGCAAACATTTGTATGACTAATTTTTTCCCCAAAGAGCCCTGAAGAGCTCATTAAGATATTTTCCTTATCCTCAGACTGATTTCTGTCTCCTCAAGACAGCAGGCAGGCATGTGAGAAGCATTGTCTGGGGAATTAAGCGTTTTCCTGGCAAACCACTTTACAAAGGTCCATAGAGCAAGAGATTATCTCCTGTTGGTTAGGTAGAAGTCTTCTGGACACTTCAAAAGAGCCAACAGCTCCTTTTACTCTTTGTGAATCAAGTTATAATCAATGGGATGTAAAGATTATATCCCTGCCTCTAGTCACAGACGGCTTTTTCTTTGCATTCTTATTGATTTAGCCATGAGTCTATTTAACTATTAAAGGCATTATTGCATTCCCCAATCCTGCACTTAAAGAAATCTAGAGTGTCCTTTTAAGAACTAAGAAAACAGATGGGTTTACCTCTCTTGTGCTATTTTGGGTTGAATTACTATGGGGGGAAATCATTGAGTAGTTATTTATGCACAAGGAAAAATTACCCAAATTACTCAACAGTGATTTTTGAATAAGCACAATCGACTATTTTAGTTTTGAGGTAATAACAATGATAACAAGCATGCTAATACAGTTATGGATTATAGAAAGTAGGCCTATGAATACTTTATTTGTTTTCTTTTATTTAATTCTTATAGCAAAATGTCTAGATTCTTCTTTACTGGTAATAAAATTTACACAAACCAGTGAAATAATTTATGTAAGGTTACACAGTTATTATGTGTTAAGCCTAATATTTGAACCTGAATCTGTCTACAAACTGATGTTTTCTTTTTTATATGTAATTTATTTTTATTCATATTACATCCAAATTGCATCCTTGCCTCCCTCCTCTCTTCCCAGTATCTTACAAATCCCTCCCCCCATTACTCCCTTCCCTTCTCCTCAGGGAATAGGAAGCCCCCTTAGGTTATCACCCCACCCTGGGACATATAGGTGTAGCAGGACTAATCACCTCCTCTCCTACTGAAGCTCAACCAGGCAGTTCAGATAATGGTTAGGGAATCCAATGGCACAAAACAGAGTCTGAGACAACCTCCTCACCAACTGTTAGGGGACCCACATAAAGACCTAGCTGAATGTCTGCTACAAATGAGGGGCAGGGCTAGGTCTAGCACCTGCATGCTCTTTTGTTGCTAGTTCAATCTCTGTGAGCTCACATGGGCCCAGGTAAGTTGGCTTCATAGTTTTGCTTGTAAGATTCTTTACTCCTCTGTCTTCCTCAGTCTTGTCCCCTTTCTCTTCTGCAAGCCTCCATGAGCTCTGCCTGATGTTTGGCTATGCGTGTGTGCATCTGTTTCCATCTGCTGTTGGGTGAAGCCTCTCATAAAACAGTTTATGCTAGGCTTCTGTCTGCAAGTATAGCAGAGTATCATTATTAGTGTCAGGGGTTGGCTCTGTCTCTTGGGGTAAGTATGAAGTCAGGCCAGTCATTGATAAACCAATGTTTTCCCCTGCTATATTATTTCTAATGGGGTCCTGGAAATTTGATTTCATGTGACCACAGAAAGTTGTTTGAAATGATGGGGTTTTTTTGCTTTAATTTTCACCTAATGTTTCATTTGATTTTGGCCTGATACATGTTCTAAGAAGCATTTATGGGCTAGCACAATCTACTGGACCATACTTTTTGGCAAAAAGTTTTAGTATTATGAATAAAATATATTTACTATAACTTTTATCACATTGGACAAATAATAACCATCTGCTTCTCTCTTTTTTTTAGGTTTGCATGCATCAGTGCTCACACCTGTGCTTAACAGAAACAAAATGGAATAGAAGAAGGGAGGGGAAGGGATGAGGGAACAAAGAAAGGAGACAGGAAAGGCAATCTATAGCATAGAGCAAAGGTGAGAAAGAGGATAGCATAATCTGGGATACCATTGCTCTCTAGAGCTTTTCTAAACTCTTCTCATTCTTTGATATATGATTGACTGATCATGTCTACCTATCTTCATCAGCATGCATACAAATGAGCAGAAATATTTAGAAATATGTAACATAAAATCTCATATGGAATATGTCTTTGCTATTGTTAGAGGAATATATTAATAGCTGATTTTTAGACTGTGTGTGTATTACCTTGAATATTTATTAAATGCACACGAATAACTCCATCGCAGAAAATATGAGCTGATAAAGTATCCACAAAATTACCTTATGGGTATTTTATAAGTTTAAAGGGAAATACATAGATGCACAGACAGTGACATGCCTCTGTATTGACAACAAAACTTCCTATTCTGAAAGAATTACAGACATAAGCTACTTATTAGCCCCTTTAAACTTGGGGACAAAGTGAAAATTTTTAAGAAAGCAAAGCTTGAAAAATCAGAGAAAGACAATTTATTTGGGAAGTATATGTGGAGTTCATCCTTGTTCAAGTTTTGTAGTAGAATTTACCCTAGTTTCTCTGCTCAGATCCAGATGGCCCCTCCTTAATTAAAGGGAGATCATAGCTCTGAGGCCTGCACTGCTGTCTCCTCCTGGGCTCTGTTGTGCCACAAAGGACTCACACTTCTGGGAAAATACATTGTCTTCCTGCTATAGCTAGAACCTTTGCAACAACCTTTAATTTCAACTCTGTCTCTCTCTTTTAAAGTCTAATTATCTTTTTAAAATAATCAGAATTGTAATTTAAATATTACAGTACATAATTAATCACACTGGTTGACAGAGAATGAGGAATTTTGGCTCCCAGCAAGCATCAAAATTAATATGTACTGTGGGGAATACATCCTGTTGTAAAGGTGTGTCATGTGGCTAGTGTGCAGGGAAGAGAACAGAACAGGCTGGCTCTCCTCTGACTAGACAGCTGCCTTAGGTAAGATGCTAAAACTCCATGAACCTTTAATCTGATCTCTGTTCTTCTGATGTTCTGTTTATTGGTGTCTGTCAATGAAAGTTATCTCCAGCTCCCCAGTGGAACTCTCTTCTACCATGTTGAAATTATGGCCCCCTGAATGGTAGCATTTTCATAAGCTTTCAATGTTTTGTTTTGTTTATTTATTTTTATTTATTTATTATGTTTTGGCTTGATGTCCCACATTTCAGAGTTCTCAGACCCATCTGCCACGCAGACACCCTCTAGGAAGGTGACTGAGTTGTGAGTCTTGTGCTTAATGCACTGGGGAGGAGTTAATGAAAAACAGCTGTAATTAAGTCCCTCTGAGTCATAGAACCAGTATCATCTTAAGGCTGTTAAATTGTGAAAAGAGAGTAAAAGTGTTTTTGATTCTTAGAGAAGAAAGAAGCATGCATCCCAATCATAGCAAGGATACTTGTATTTTAACCAAGATTTGCAAGATTTGAGTCTCTCTCTCTCTCTCTCTCTCTCTCTCTCTCTCTCTCTCTCTCTCTCTCTCTGTTAGTTGAAGAGGCCACAGAGGATCCATATGAGAATATTCCAAATGTCAGTAATTACCAAGCATGTCCTTTGAAATTTGTTTTAAAGGAAAACTTGTCATGTCTCCATCTTTCCAGCGTATGAAAAGCAATGTTCATTGGTTTGTCCTAGCTTCCATGAAAAGCAAAAGGAATAAGCTAAAGCATACATTAAAAATGGGAGGAAAAGAAAACAAGGAAAGCCAAAGAAAACTAGTGATGGTTTGACAATCAAAAAGTATCTTTGGGTTGGCCTTGTTAACTAGGTGAACTTTACAATGACCTTCTGTCCACATTTGCAGATTCCCTGCTGGTGTATCAGGCTTGCTCTCATGAACATGATCCATTTTGCTGGTGGTTGTTATTTCTGTTATTCCCTTGTGTTCTATTGTTGTCTTTTTAGCTCTAGAAAGTGTATAACATAATGGAACATACCACCTTTTTTTTTTTTAATTGGGTTCACGAATCTGCCAAAAAAAAAAAAAAAAAAAAAAAAAAAAAAAAAAAAAACAGATGCTGACGTTTTTTCACTTGAATCCTCTGCATCTTTATGGAAAATTAAGGAAAGATGCTAGCTCAGGAAGACCTAATAAGGTCCCTGCCCCATTGACCTTGAAAAGTATATTAGATGACACGGTTGTAGCTGGCAGTTGTTCATTGGGCCCATTCCTTGTGCCTGGCTAATGCAAATGCTGGCCAGCATACTCATTTGCCCATCCTTTCTGTCTGTAGGCACTGGATTTCCTGAACCTTTTTCTGTAAACTGCATAAGAATGTAGATGCTGCATTTGAAGGTACAGGCTCAACAGGTGACAGGAGGGGGTGGGGAGAGGGGCGGGGCAGGACCACCGTTTGTAATGTGCATCTTGATTGAAAAAGATGATGAACATCTTCTCCTCCAATGTTTTCTTAAAATGAAGATTTATTTACTACTGGCTGTCCATGCATTTAGTGTTTCTTTTTGCAGAAACAATTATAATAGACTACTATTTTTCTAGTATTTAGCAACCAATTTTACAGACAATTAAGTCATCCTAAAAGAAGATTAATCAACTTTTAATGTGAAATTGTATTATTGATTTTACTGTATATATACTTTATGCTACCATCAAATATGTCATCTCAAAGTTTATGTATATTAAAATACCTATACTCATTTGCACCCATGGCTATTAAACAATTAACCCACTTTTCATGGGTAATCAACCCAAAATAATTTGGTTTGAGTCTTCATTACCCAGATTAATTCAAATAAAAAAGACACTGTGAGGCAAAAATTGGATAAGTGGATACTGTCTAGTCCCAACTGTCTTAAATTTCCATAGGGATGTCTGAATTGGATTTTGACAAAATACCTTTCTTGATCATAACCCCTTTAATCAAATACAATGTGATTTTTCTCTATTTCTTAAATTGTTCTTTCATGAATTGTGTTAATGTACTTTGATATTTCAAGGCTCAAGTTGCAAAAGACTTTACTTGTGTACTCCAAAAGATACACAATTTAATTATATATATGCAACCTAACAGTGTAAGCAAGTGTTCTTAGATTAATAGTCAATAAATCTTGGATTTTAAACAAAATTGTAAAATCCATTTTTCTTTATTTATAGACTATTGGTTAATAGTTCAATGATTAAGAGAATTAAGTCTCACCTGAGTAAAATCTGACTATTAAATAATTTGGTTCCTTCTCAGAAGTCATGTACTAACAACTATCTAGGAAGGCGTGGTTTCAAATATCTTTTTTTATCTAATATCTGTTAGTGGATAGCAGAAGGATCCATGAATAATCAGCACTAAATGACTGGCAAATGTTTAATGACATAAAGTTATTTAAAACAATGTTTATGGCAGCTATTTAATAACATATGTCTTTGTTCCATTAGTGATTCTTTTTCTAGCTAGTTTTTTCAGTATCATCTGAGGTGCACCTTGAAAAACAAGCTAAACTCAGCCCAACTCTAAGGAGTTGGCCTACACTGGTATCATTGGTATCACTGGTATCATTGGTATCATTGGCCTACACTACTGGTATCATTGGTATCACTGGTATCATTGGCCTACACTGATATCAGAGAACAAGTTTATTTTAAAATCTTGGTACATTATTATTTTCTTAAATGTCCATGATGCCCAGTTGTAAATGTACAATAACTAAATGAAATCGAAATTCTACCAAATCATGCTGAAGGAAATAAAGATGTGTACAACTAAATTAGGTTTTAAACAATACATAGTTGGGTTCAGTGATGTAATTGTAGATGATATTTGTTGTTTGTCTTGAATCTATCCTGTATATAGCAATGAGCTTATATTTCATTAAAATAGTAAAGGTCAACAATGTATACAGAAATGGAGAAAGGAAGCCCTTAAATATTCATAACATAAATTCATGGACAATATAATGGCAGAAAGAATTCTTACTTGATATAAATTCCCTTCCACATAAACACAAACATAATTACAAAACATTTTCTGCTTAGATTATTGACTTGCAGATGAAATATGGTGTTGTTTCTTTGAACACTGAGTTGTACACTTTTGCTTGTCTCCTATATTTACAAACCTAAACACAAGAGAACATGTCATGGCGAAGTATAAAAAGATGGCTGGGCCATCAAATAGATGGCTTTTCATCATGCCTGAGATATCCAGATGAAATATCATCTAGTAAGACTCAGGAAACATTCCAAGAAAAAGGCTGAGAAGTATGAGGAAAATCTGTTTTCAGCTTAGCTATATACTTCCTCCTCTGCCTTTCTTTTCTTTATGAAGAGTTCCACAATGCAATGTGCTGCAGGGCCACTTGCTGGCAGTCATTATGTTCTTGGACACCAATTAAGCATTCTCGATTCTATTTATAAACTTAAAATACAAAGTCTTTATGTTGTGATGATTCTTGATTTTGTATGCCAACACAACTACACCAGAGGGCACTTACAATCCTGGTCAAAGCTTATGGGAGGAAGTTTATAGGTGAGAGGAACACTGGGAATCAATGGACTGTATAAAGCATATCTTCTACCCTAGTATTGGTGAGCCTCCTTCAACTGAGAATACAAATAGAGCAAAAAGCAGAGAAAGTTGAAAACCCTATTAAGGGTTTTGACTTGGGACAACAGACTTTTCTGGCCCTTTCTAACTCATATTGAAATTCCTGATTATCTTCAATTTCAAGTGTTCTTCTAGAGACTCAGCCATCTTGCGTCTCCAGACTTCTCAGTTTTGACTCACATTAGATCTATTTGTTGGTTTTTAATTTTAATTTTTTATAAACACACACGCACACATACACACACATGCACTTGCATACACACAATTAAATTTTCTAAAGTACAAACTAATGACTAATATCATAATTATATTCATGTAAAACTTGTATACTCTCTAGCTAAGTTGTAAAATTGAATGTTTTATTGAAATGATTTTTTTTCATCTTTTAAAAACATAATAAAATTAAATATAAGATAAAAGGAAAGCCATCAGGTAAACGTTGGACAAAAGAAGCAAGCAGAAAAATAAAAGAGAAGACAAAAGAATTAGAGACCCACTCATTTGTACATTCACTAAGTTCCATAAAAGTACTAACTGAAAGCTGTAATGCACACACAGAGGCCCTGGTGCAGACCCTTGAAGACCCTGTGCTTGCTGCTTGAGTCCCTATGAGTTCCTATGAGCTTTACTCAGTTGTGTTAGAGTGTCTTCTTCTGGTGTTTTCTTTCCCCTCTGTTCCCCTTGCTGCTTCTATCTACCTCCTCTTTCTCAGGGCTGCCTGAGCTCTGAGGGGAGGGACTTAATGAAGATATCTCACTTAGAGTTGTGTCTCTGAACCCTCCTTTTCTCCCTCTCCCATTGAGTAATGTCTGAATGTAGATCCTTGTATTCGTTGCCATCTGCTCCAGGAGGAAGCATCTCTGATGATAGCTGAATAAAGTACTGCTCTATGATTCCAGTAGCAAATCATTAAGAGTCATTTCATTGTTACTTTAGAAAGCAAGAAAGCAAGTAAGCAAAGCAAGCAAACAAACAAAAACTAGTAGCATTTGGTTTTACCCTAGGTCTCTATTTGGACTCTGGTTCTTGGTCACCCAAGCAATGTCATATATGGGTTCCGTATCATGGAGTGGCCCTTATGTCAAATCAGAAATCAGTTGGTTATTCCACACAGTCTGTGACACATTGCCTTAGCATATTTTGCAGGCAGGCAGGACAAATTACAGTTCAAAGGGTTTTTTTTTGGGGGGGAGGGGGTTGGTGGTTATTGGTAGCTTGTATAGTTCTTTGCCATGTCATATTCACATAAAATGGGGGAGAAGGTTGTGAAGAGCAATCTCTTGTTTTGACAATGGTCTAGGCTGTTTGAAGATTTCATGGGACCCACTTTGGCCAGCAACTCAATTGGATAAAACCCAGTACCTGTACTGGAAGCTTATTTCATGTTAACAGACAACTAGTACTTGTTCTGTCTCCTCCATTATTTGGAGACTTTATTAGTATCACTTTCATATATTGTAGGAAGTTTCCATTTCACTAGCTTTCCAAAGGATGAGAACAGGAGGACCAGGTAGGATGGGGTAGAGGGTTAGGATTAAGCATTTTTTCCCCTGGACTGTTACCATTCAATATTTTTTAAAAGTCTACCTAGCATATACATCCATTTTCTCCCAGCATGGTTCAGGTGACTCCCTCCATGGCCCAAGAACTGAAAAAACACTAAAGACAGATTATGGGAAAACATAAAAACAACACATGGTCGCTACTTTTTTTTTCTCTCTCATTTGGGTATGGAAAGTCTACACTTCTCCTGTGATTATATGACATTTGTATTGGCTTCAAATGCATGGTGTGTGTGTGTGTGTGTGTGTGTGTGTGTGTGTGTGTGTCTGTGTGTGTATGTGTGTGGTGTGTAAGAAAAACTTAACTTTACTAATTTCAGATTTGTAAAGTGGATTTTGTAATTTGAATGTCACATGTTGATATTCATTTTTACTAAGCCTTGTCCTGCTGGTTCTAACACACTGCCAGTTTACTTTGTTATCACAGGAGTCTATGTCTACCTTATTTGTGATCATGCCCCATTTAAGAATTTAAAGAATGCTAAAATTCTGCTATAGTTTTTTTCAGTTAAATTTATTTCACGTGAGTCATACTTATTTGGCTTTTTGTTTCAATTTTCTACCACCAACGGTTTTTATAATGTCTCTGCATGTGCAGTCTTTTGTTCTAATTATAGAACATAGAAGATACAATATTGAAACAAAGGAATAATTTGCTTTTTAGGACATAAACATATAAGAAATAAGATATCATGTAAATGTAGACACAGAAGTCTAAATAAAAATTCAAATTGGATTTAAATTTTGTAATCACAGAAAAACATGTGTGAGGATGGCTGAAAAAATACATTTAATTACTTTTATGTAACATTAAAGGAGTCTGAAAACACATGATACTGAGGAGGGGACTTGTAAACTTTTCTTCATTTTAAATAAATTGTAAAAGTGTCTTTTTATCACTACTCTAATTTAATTGCCCATTAATTTTAGCTCATGGAAGAATGTTTGAACCAAAGCACAGTTCCCTTACTTTTATTTTTTTTAACAGGATCTCATTTTGTAGCCAAAAGTGTCCTCACACTTGTGAGTTTCCTTGTTCATTCTCCTGGGTATTTCCCACCAGGACCAGTTTATTTTAGATGATTATATGAAGAAAATACTTTTATCAAATGAAAGAAATACAATACTATTTGTTCCCCAATTACATTGCTATTTATTGAGCATTTTGGTATATTCTGGTATTGTTTGAGTGCTTTAAATGCAGCCTTAGAAACACTTAGTATTCCAGATAAAATGATATGAGGATTTTAGTAAACAATCCTTGAAGGTGATGGACTCTGATTTTAAATTAACTGCTCATATATTCTCTAAAAGACAGTAACTTTCAAGTAAAGATGCATAAGAAAATATTCAACATATGCACACACACATGCACACATACACACACATACACATATACACACACATACATACATATTTTCGAAGCCTTTTGGCATGAACATATACAGAGTGTGTCAGGGTGACTGGATGGGCTAGACAAGATTATTATGTAAAGTTGTAATGTCACCTGACCAGATTTAGGTCAAATTAGAATGAAAATAAGCACACACCCACTCTACCTGGCCAGGGTGTGTGTCACACAACTGAATGCAGGACATCAGACAGAGCCACAGTGAGTATTCCGTAAATGGGTGTAAAATTGAAGAATACTTTTTTCTTTCTTTTGTTCAATGTATTCAGCTAAAAGGAATTATGGAAGGTAGGCATCACTGAATACATTTGTTAATACCTCAAATTGGGAAACTTCAGCAGGAGAATTACAAATTTGAGGCCAACTTCAAGAACACAGGAAGATTCTGTTTAGAAAGAAGCATGTGTTTTTACTGAGAGAATTGATTAGCCACAGCAGCTCTTGGTCAAGCCCTGGCAATTTTGGAGTGACTGTAGAATAGAATGTTGGGAGACAGCTACACTGGTTGAAGAAGATAGGTTTAACTTAGTTAACCAGGCTGAGCTTCATATGCCTATCTCATACAGAAAAGGCATCAGGTTAGCAGCAACATTCCCAGCCCTGAAATTTAGGATCACAAGTTAGAAGTCATGACATATCTACCGAAAATTTAATAGTTTAAGAGTGTGATTTATTGTTAATCTTCAGAGCTGTGGATATTTTCTGACTTGTCTGAGTGGTTCTCTCTGAAGGCCTCTCATAGCATTCCAGACTAAGGTTGTGAGCAAGGTTGTTTGAAGGCTTGAGTTAGTATGTGAAGGCTCTACAACAGAACATGACACAGGCACAGTTCTAGTTGTTTCTTATGAGCTCACCCAGTATCATGTATTGAGCTTCCATTATAGTCTTTCCTTGTGATTGTGGTCTACATGTTAGCTGAGTTCTACTAAAGCGATCCCAGTAACATCACTGTAAAGGCAACATGATTTCTTGTATAACTATGTCTGAGTGAAGACTGAGTTCTGGTCAGATCAGATTCTAGGGAAGAGATATTCATGAAGACACAGCTGACAAGTGCAGTGGGTTAGACTGGGTGTTATAAAGCATATTGATACTATTACAAATGGCGTAATGCCACCACAATGAGTGTCAGGATACTAAGACTTAGATATTGCACAAAGAAACGAAGACAGGATCAAATAAAAGCAAACCATTAGGAGAAAAGCTAAGTGAGTGCAGAAATCTGATTGTAGAGTGACAAGAAAGAAGTCACAGATTGTGTAAAATGCTGCTGATAATTGAAGGGTTAAACCATGGAAGTGGCACAGAAGGCCTGAGGAAGAAGTGTTGGTAGAGTTTGGTGTAGAATTACTTCCTGAGCCACCCAGGACAGAACAAGAAGTTTCAAGCAAAGAACTGATTTGAAAATATTAATACCACAGAGAAGGAAGAAAGCACACTATTTAATTATGAAGATTAACAATTTAAAGTGTTTTGTTTTGTTTTCTGGTTCCCGTGAGAGTGTATCTTTATGTTAAAGAGAATGTTGTACAGAGGAGGTCCTGGATAGAAATCTCAGTTAGTCAATAAGAACTGGGGCTTCTTTGTTCTTTAGCAGGTGAGATGACAGAACTGGTAGATTTGTCATGGGGAACATGAACCCATAGCCATAAGCATGAATACAGGCAGTAAGGAAGCTGATATAGACTGGCTTGGTGTTAGTGTAAGCCCTGGGATCTAGGAGCTCTGCAATGTATGTTCAGAGTGGAATGGCCAGCAATATCAACAGAGAAACAGAATATGGGAGGAAATTCTGCAGTCTTCACACTAAAAAGAACTTTACAAAATTTGAGTCAGTAAGGGGGGAGAGAGAGTTAGAGAAAGAGAGCAGATTAGAGAGAGCAGTGTAAGGCTCTAGATAGTACATGATGTCTGTACACTTAAAATAAGACCAGTCCTACTATGTGATATGTAGGAAGAATGACACAAACAATTGGTGACATAGATCATGGTAGAGACAGAGGCCAGAAGAAGAAACGTTTTCTTTCTAAGAAATAAAAAGAATAGTGGCAACACTTTGGTCTTGGACCTTGGAGATATATATATATATATATATATATATATATATATATATATATATATATATATGGAGAATCAGATGGAGTGTCCTTCCTAAGTAATCAAAAATACATGGTCTGCTTTTTATGATTTACATTCCATAACCTTAAAAGCATTTAAAAGAAGATTTTGAAAGGGAATAGCCTGAAATGTATTTGAAAAAGTAGTTATTATGGCCAGGAATATCAGCTTTTGCCTCAAACTATGAAATCATAGATCCACGAATGAACTGCTAACCTTCTCTGTATTGAATGACTTATACATAAGTAAGACCCCTGATTCCAAAGTGCACATTCTTAGAGACATAAAGTGGATAAAATTTCCATAACAAAAACATTTAGGTGCTTCCTTTTCAGAGATGAAATTAAATTTTAAAAGATGTCAAAGTCTGGAGATACGGGAGCATGAGGACATTAAAGGAAAATTTACCTAGAAGCATAGAAATTATTCAGAGTACTTTGGTCTGAATATTTAGTTTCTGTTACAATTTTGGGGCTGAAAAATATTTTCTAAGTGTGTAGTACTTGTATTTAACTCACAGAGTTGTTTTAAAGTATAATATTGGGAAAATACATGAATTCATTTGAATTTATGTACTCAATACCATTATTAAAAGCCTACCAAAAACAGGCATTGCATGTGCTAGTGGATATTAGTGAGTGTGAAGCCAAGATTAATTCCTCCTCCTTGGAGGCAAAATTCACAGAAGAATGGGAAATGTGCTTTCTCCTTTGAGTCAAAGACCAACCAAAATGAACTGCTGTGTTATATCAGGATAGAACTAATCACTGGACTGATGACAGTGTTATGATAAATACTTGGTAAGAAAATATTAAGATTTGTTGCACAGCTGTAAATTCAGGAAGCTTACTGGTTCAGTTTGAGACCCTGACAACTGGCCATGCCTTTGTGTGGTAGTATTTCGCACATGCAGACAAATATAAAAGGAGATGGCTTGACCTTCATTCAGGAGAGAGTCTGGACCCCACCAGCAGAATTATTTGGTACTCTATAGGAGTGTCAGTTAAGTCACCACAGAATGCTCACATGACTCTTAACTCTTTTTACATGGGCTTTGGAATTAACTGCTCACTTATGAAGAGGGCACAAGGGTAAGGCTCTCATCAAGGATGTCCTGGCTTTCCTTGTCGTATGTCCTGACTTTATTCATCTTAAACAATATAAGCCTTATATTTTCAGTTTATACTTTGGAGGCACTCTTGGATGATCCATATTTGTTAAATTAAATTGCCAATGTATTACTTATTGTATATACATACATTGTAAATACATATACACAGTTACATGCATGCATATACATAGGTGCATACCTATGTAAAATGGGAAATATATGCAAATACATACTTATGTAACTGTGTATAAATGTTCATGTTTACTGATTCCATATTATACTAGGACCTTATATCATATGGACTTCTAATGTCTTTATCAGTTGATTTTTTAATTTAATTTTCATTATGGAAAAAATGTAGACACCTCATGAAGCCCTGTTTTTAAAAAGTATGATTTCATCATAAATAGTATTGCAACTAAAATTATGACTATGCTTATACTAACATAGTATAAAACTGAATTTTATATATTTATATGAATAGTTCAAAATCTTAGGGGAACTTCTATTTGCATAAATTTTGACTTTTGTTTTCTTGTTCTCTGTCCTTGCTTGAATTCATGCCATGAGTTGCCATTTTAGGGAGGCTATGATGAGGGTGCCTCTGACATTAATCAGGGAGAGAAAGTAAATTTTACCAACTGTGACATGAATTTAGCAATGGGACTTGCTCTTCCCAGGCTCTCAGAGATCACAGACCTAGCAACAACGTGATCTTAATTTTCACTTGCGGTTCCAGATAGGCTAAGCCCAAAGCCTGATCAGTAGAAATAGGAAAGTAATCTGCAAGCCGTCATTTATACAAATCTGTTATTATCTGTTAATTCTCAGTTACTAACTCATGAATACTATTAAAGAAGTTTGGAGGTGGCCAAGGCTCTTCTTGGAAAGGTAATATAGACAGCTCTCGTTAGGACAAGGACTGATGAGTTGGGTTCCCACATGGCAAGACCTGTGGAAATATTCCTGCAGAATCTCCTGGCCTTTCTCATGGAGTGCTTGATTCACTTTTGCCTTGTGTTTGCATTATTTGCTTTGTATTAGCAGTTTTTGCCTTCACTTTGTCTGCGACTGACATTTCTTCAGGGTCAGAAAAAGAAAGCTAAGGCTGTGATTCATTCTTGCTTGTCTCTGAGGATCATGGGAACAGAACAGATCACCACTCCTCTGTTTGTTAATAATGGTGATGTGGTTAAGACAACACAAGGCCCTGGTGTAGGTACATCAGCTAATGTCTGGATATTCTCTCTCAATCAGAACTTAGTTCTGACAAAAATTTGCCCACCAATTTGTTCCAAACAATAGCTAGACGTTTATTAAAATATTAGGAAGGTCTTGCTGGATTGTTGGTTCCAAGATTGAATAGAAATATTCAGAAGTGAGCCAAGAAAGTGTGAGGAACTGACTGAGGTTTGCCAAGAGCCCTGGGAGTTAGGGGCATTATCTCCTGATTAAGATATAAGGAGATGGTAGGTGCCAATAATTAAATAAGAATTTCCTGGGAATGTAGTCTATCACCTCTTTACACCGTAACTGCAATTGCTGCCAACCATGGTCACTTGGTTAGGTACCAATGTGCTGGATTAGATATTACCTGTTTTCTGAAGTTATGTTTCCTCTTTCCTGGATACCGTTCACAGGTTAGCAGGAAACCGTAGAAAGTGAGGTGGAAAAGAAAGGGGGAAAAGTACATTGTGCACATTATTGTTAAACGTAGAAAGTTCTTTAAAAGGATTGTACATGAAAAAAAAATGAGAAAGCCAGTGTAAAACGTTTTTAGCTGTGAAAAAGTAGATGTATAAATAAAGGTGGCCTGAGTTGTCTCGGTGCCAGCGAGTATGAGCTACATCTCTTGATCCAAGTCTTCTTTTGCTGATTCTACACATCCCCCTTCCGGTGTTGAACATGCCCAGGCAGTTTTTATGACTACTCATTATCTCATTTGTTCAAAGTTTTCTTCCTCCGATTTTAACATATAAGGTATTATTTTGTGTGTATGTTTGTTTTTACATAGTCTAGTAGCCCTTTAATTAATCTGAAGGTTCTTTTTTGTTTTGTTGATATTTTTTCTTTTGTTCTTTTCTTCTCTGTTGCATGGAGTAGCCAATGTTGGCCTTAATTCCCCATTCTTCCTTCCTCATTCTCATTGTTTTGTTTGGTTGGGTGATTTTGTTTGTTTTTATGGCAGAAACTGGTTGTTAGTTTGTAACTACAGGGTCCCTGGAATTATGTGGGCTTCAAATCCATGGCAAACTTCTTCCTGTTTCAACTGAGATTACAGATGATCTATGCCCAAGTTTTTGATAGAATTTATTATTATTTATTATGCTCAAGCATATTTTGACATCTCAGTGTCTTTATAAAGAGTTTAGTATTTCCCTAATGGCTACAGATATTAAACACTCTTCAAGTATTTATTGGATATTTATTCTTCTTGTTTTGAGAACTATATTATTCATTTGATTATCACATTTCTAATTAGATTATTTGGTTTATTGGTGTTTATTTATTTATTTATTTGGTTCTTTATATATTTTAAATATTAATTCTTTATCTAATGTTAAGTTGGCAATGGTCTTTGCCCATTCCATAAGCTCTCGCTCTCTGGTAACATTTTCTTCTGCTACACAGAAGATTTTGAATTTCATTTGTCAGTTCTGAGAAAACAAAGACAACATGTGCTAGTGATGATGTGGAGAATTAGGAATGATTCTTCACTATGGTGAACAGCTAAAGTTGTCCTCTGGCAGAAAAGTTCCTCAGAAAAAGACAGAAACAAAATCACCTCATGATTTAGCTGTAGCATTCTTTGAAATACACCTGATGGACTCTAGGTAGACACACCACGGAGACTATGCTTGCCCATTGTTATTGCTTCACTATTCCTGATAATAATGAGATGAAACAACCCGAAATGTCAATCAGTAGGTGAATGCATGGTATATATATATAAATTTTATTCAACTGTGAAAGTTGAAATTTTTAAAGTTATAGGAGAATTATGTGATATTAGTAAATAATATTAAATAAAGTGAGAAATACTCTTTTCTTTTTCAGACCAAGTCATGGAAATTGACTCTGTAGGTTTACAGTTGAAAAGTAAACATATACATGAGTAGGAATTATTTAGGTGAATTATTTAGACTGACTTGAAGAGTTTGTAACACTTGAAGAATATTTAAAAGTCTATATTAAAAAGTAGCATTTAAGAATAACTATTGTACCAAGTAGGGACCTGATCTTTAATCCATACTACTACAATTTTGCAAAAGTTTTAGTTTTTCACTTGCTGACACATGATAGAGCTGTTAATTTTGTTCTTTGGTGTGCACCTGCTGTATTGAATGAGGTCTTTTATTATTTTTAATCTCCTCTCCTTGCAGGTAGCCATATATTTGTTAATAATGATAATTTCTGCATTTTGTTCCAGAAGAAATCAGTCCTCATGTCAAGCTCATTACAGATTCCATAGCACTGAAGAAAGAGTAAAATATATTACATAAAAATTAACATTTTTACCATGATTAAGTGGCAACAATCTTGTTCAAAACATTATACACTCATTAACACTATTCAGCCCTTGAAGTATTTCTCCTTCTAACCAGCTTCTAATCTATCATATAACTTGAAAAGTTTGCCTATTCTTGATAATGCATATAAATGGACCTAGTATTTGTCCTTTTGTCGCTAGTAACTGGACCTAATGTTTTCAAAGTTTATCTATGTGAACCTTATTTGTTTAATTACTGGAGTGTGTGTGTGTGTGTGGTGGGGGGGGGTATCACATTTTGTTTATCTATCTATTCAACTCTTCAGGGAACACTGAAGTAGTTTTCACCTTTTGGCTATTGTGATTAGCACATCTAAAATCACTGTCACAGGGTCTGCTTCCTATGTGCCAGGCTTGTCTTTCCTGGGATAGAGTTGGGAGCTACTAGGACAATTATACATTTAGCTTTCTGATAAGTCTTCAAACTCTTTTCTGCCATATTCAGACAACTTACCAGTTTCCAACAGGAAGATGTCAATGCTCTATCTTATACATGCTCAACAGTATTTGCTATTTTCTGATATATTTATTACAGCCTCTGAATTCCCGGAGGTGGAATTATAAGCTCATGATGCAATAATCAGTTTTTTAAATATGATGCTGGGAATCTGAATTCAGATCCTCCTGATTACTGAGTCATCTTTCCAGTTCTCTCGTTCACAGTTTTTCACACATCTAAAATGACAATTTGAAAAAAATTCATAAAGTAATTCTAGTCATAATATCCTATATAAAAACATGTAGGAGTAAAGGTGCCAAGAGATTTAAGTCTTGCATGCTAAAAGACACATGGATAAATTTTTAAAAACTCAGACCATAGTAAATAAAAAGTAATTCCTGATCATAGATAAATCATACACAATTTTTAAGATGGTAAATACTCAAAACTTCTTAGACGTTTAATGAAGTCTTACTTCAAACACCAGCATTTTCCAAGGTAACCTTAAAATTATTGAGTTATATATTATTACAACTAACAAAGCAATATTGAACAAGAAAACCAAATTTAGAGAACTCATACATTAGATTTCACACTACCACAAAAATAACTATTTAAAATAGAAATTAGGCTAGACTTGTAAACCAGCATCAAATAGAATAGAATTAATAGTCTACAAGAGAAATTTTGTCTATAGTTAGTGGATAATAGAACAGAGTACTGAATACTATCAATAATCAAAAATAAACTTTTCAACAGGTGATCCTGGGTAAACCAGATTCTCACATGCAGACAAACAGGACGGAACCCAACCTCACTATACATAAAAATTCACTCCAAATGCACCAATGATGTGAACTGAAGAGCTTCCTGCTCAGCCATCATAATTGATTTCGGGAACTCCAGATTAAAAGAGAAAACCTGCCTCTGGAGATACTGAGGTAGATGATCTCTTTATTTCTGCCAGCAAGGGGGGGTCATTATTTTTGATCCTGTCAAAGAATTGGGTCTTAGATTTTTTTCTTTTATTGAAAATAGATTCTTTTCTCATACAAAACACGTTGATTATGGTGTCCCTTCCTTCCCCTCATCCAAGTTACTTTCCACTACAGTTTCCTGTATCAATTTTCCTGTACCAATTGATACAGTTTCTGTATCAATTTTCTTTCTGTCTCTCATTAAAGAAGAACAGGCTTCTAAGTGATAACAACCAAACGTGACAAAATAAAATATAACAAGAGGCAAAAACTATCATATTGAAGTTGAACCCTGCAAGTCAGCAGGAGGAAAAGAGTCCCAAGACGAGGCAAAAGAGTCAGAGATCCACTTGTTCTCAGTCTCAGGAGTCCAGTAAAAATACTAGGCTGATAGAGATGTACTATGTACACAGAAGACCTTGTGCAGACCCTTATAAGTGCTATGCTTGCTGCGTCAGTCACTGTGAGCTCCTGTGTCATGCTTTGTTGATTCAAAGGCCATTGTTCTCCGGGCATTCCCCATCCCCTTACTCCTACTATCTTTCTGCCTCCTCTTCTGGAATATTCCCTGAGCTCTGTGGGAAGGGATTTGATGGAGACCTTCAAATCACATACTTTCTCCACATGCTGTTTAGCTGTCAGACTCTGCATCTTGTCCCATTTGCTCCTGGTGGAAGTCTCTCTGTTGAAGGCCAACAGGCACTGATTCTATCATTAGGAATGATTTTATTGATTTTTATTTTGTAGACCCCATATCTCTGGTTCTTGATTACCTAAGCAATGTCAGATGTGGGTTCATTCTTATGAAGTGGGCATAATAATAACATAGTCATTGGCTACTTGCACAAGTTCTATGCCACCATTGCCCTAGCATATTTTGCAGGAAGGGGGAGATGGTAGGTCAAAGGTTTTGTGGCAGGGGTGGTGTTCACACTTCTCTTTCAATAACTGGCAGAATACCTTCCAGCACCAAAGAGACTAGAACATAGGGGTGAGTATTCCATGTAGGCATCAGCTCAACTTCTCCATGCTCAGTGTGTTAAGTGGGAGTTGTCCTCAGCAACAGGCCTCATTGTCCAGTTGTGTTGAGCAATCTTTTGTCTTAACAACAGCCTATGTTGTTTGGGGATTTCCATGGAGTTTTCTTGCCAAACTAATCAACTGAAGACTACCTATTATCACCACAGGAAGCTTTGCCTAGCTACAAGAGATGTCCAATTGAGATTCTGTATCCCCTATAGTGAGTCCTCACTAGGATCACCTTGACAGATTCCAGGAATTTTCTACTGCACTAGATTTCCACATCATCCTTCCCATTCTTCCTCCCCCAATTCCAGCTGTCTCTCTACCTCATCTCCTTCTCCATCTTTTTCCTCCATGTTCCCATCCTGATCTGTCCAATGTCTTCCCATAAAATATATTCTGTTTTCCCCTCTGAGGGAGAGCTCTGTGTCCCCAAAGTACCCTCCTCTTTAATCAACCCCTCTGGGTAAATGGATTGTAACTTAGTTGTCACTTACTCAATGTCTAATATCCCCTTATGAGTGAATACACACCATATGAGTCTTTCTAAGTTGCCTTACTCAGGATAATTTGTTTTTCTAGTTCAATTCATTTGCCTGCACATTTGATGATGTTATATTTTTAACAGTTGAGTAATATTCCATTGTGTACATGTATCATATTTTCTTTATCTATTCTTCTGTTGAGGAACATCTACAGTGTTTCCAGGTTCTGATTATTATGAATAAAGCCTTAATGAACATGGATGAGCAAGTGTCTGTGTGATAGGATGGAACATCCTTTAGGAATATGCCCAGGAGGATAAAACTAGGTCCTCAAAAAATTTTTCTTAGAAACTACATTCATTTCCGTAATGCCTATACAAGTTTGCATTACCCCCAGCAATGCAGAAGATTACCCTTGCTCCACATCCTCACCAGTATGAGCTGTTACTCGTGTCATTGATCTTAGCCATTCTGACAAGTGTAAAAATAGAATATCAAAATAGGTTTGACATGTATATCTTTGATGGCTAAGAACAATGAGCTTTTCTTTAAGTGTTTCTCAGTCTCTATTGAGAATTCTCTGATTAGATCTGTGCCCCATTTTTAAATTGGACTATCTGCTATTTTGATATCTAGTTTCTTGAGTTCTTTATATATTTTGGATGTTAATCCTCTCTGGGAAGTAAAATTGGTGAAACATTTTTTCCATTTTTGTGGGCTGTCATTTTGTCTGATTGACAGTGTCCTTTTCCTTAGAGACATTTTCAGTTGTTGACCTTAGTGCTACATTATTGCTGTTCTGTTCACAAAGTAGTCTCCTATGATAATGTGTTCAAGCCTGTTCTCCTCTCTCACTTCTATCAGGTTAAGTGCATCAAGTTTTATATTGAGGTCTTCAATCAACTAGGATTATAGGATTATGTGCAGGCTGATAAATGTGAATCTGTTTGTGGTCTTCTACATCCAGACATCCAGTTGGACCAGCTTCATTTGTTGAAGATGCTTTTTGTTTCTAGTTTATATGTCTGCTTTCTTTATCAAAACACAGGTGTTCATATGTATGTGGATGTATGCTTGGGTCATCGATTGACTCCATTGATCAATGTGTCTATTTTTTATTTTTTTATTACTATGGTTCTGTGGTACAACTTGTAATCAGGAATGGTGAGACTATTCTGAAAGATTGTTTTTAAATTTTTTCTCAGTCCTTATACCATTTGTATATGGGGAGGGGTCTAATGAATTTTTGAGTTAATCTTTTATCCAGCCACTTTGCTAAAAGTTTGGTTTTCAGCTGTAGGAGTTTCCTAGTGAAATTTTGGAGTCACTTAGGATGTAGAGACAGATTAGTTTTAGATTAATTTGATATATATAGCAAGAAAGTAGATTATTTTCATAATCTACCACTACAGCAGCAAAACAAAATATAAAGAAATCTAGATATGTTAAATAATTAAAAATTCAATGCTATAATATACATTTAAATTGCTCCAGTATATACATTTTTTGGACATGCTGTTTATACCATGATTGTTTCTTTTTGCACTCATTCTTGGAAAGCAGACTCATTTCTTCATTTTGTTCTGACTATATGGTGGTTGGCCCAAGGTGACACCAGACCTGTATACACTTAACTTGAAATCTTACCACATGATTTTGCATAATTTTTTTATGGAAGGGCTTCTTTTCTTTACTGGTTAACTTCCTATTTATCACCAAAAGGTTAAACTAGACATCTTAATTTATGCCACAATTTGACACTGGTAACTTAAATCACTCTCTGACATCTTCAGGACACACACAAGCATTAGTAAATAATACTTAATAATATTATTTATTGAGATAATAACTTTTGACTGAACATTTATTAAGGGGTAGCTACTGGTATCCTACCCCCTTTCTGACTATTTATTTGGGTCAGAGGGCCTTCAAGAAGAGTCTTTGCTTCTCAGGTAAGTGTTTTATAGGGCCATATATTTTGATTTTGAAAATGGTCATGGAAGGTAAACACTATCCCATTTTTATTCAAATGTGAAAATTCAGCTGTATTGAGATAAGACCTCTGGTTTAAGCCAGATATAGTAAAAGCCATGCTTTAAAGCCTTACCATACATGACAGCTGACTCGTTGCTCTGTAATCAATTTGTACAGGTTTTAAAGTCAGAAACTTTCACATGAACTGAAAAAGAGAAACAAAATGATATCACCATGTATCTTGGCTCATAAACTCTGCTCTAGGAGTGTTACCATTCTCCTTCTCTACCAAACATTAATTACAAAGCTATTATTTCTATGATATGCATTGTCAGCCTTTATCTTGGCTAAAGGAAGTGTTATAAAACCAATAAGAGCACTTATTTTTATGATACCTACACCATGACTAATGTTCTGAAAAAAAACCCAGTGGTCAGTAAATTCTTGTTCTGACATAGACTGCAGGAATGTATCCAAGTCAGCCTGGCAGAGTCTGGTGCCATGGCTGCTCTCCAGATTCCTTAGCAGTGACCCAGTGTCTGTGAAATGCAAGCTGATTTAGGCATCTTCACACCAAATACAGTGAGGAGGAAAGCTTGAGAATGTATGAGCTTTTCCAAAATCACTACCAAATTAAATTTCAAATTTTTCATATTTCCCACTGATTATATACACCACTGACTTTTTCTCTTGTGATACTGAGGTCTGATTTTACAGAAGTAACCAATTCCTGCAGTCAAAGGTGAAGTGTGTCAGAAAAGCAGAGATGACACCGAACTGTCATCTTAAATGGGCGTGTCTCTATCAGTAAATATCTGGAGTTATCAGTCCATGAAATTAAAATTCCAATTTCTTATGCAGGTAACTTTGTTGGTGCTCTCTGATGAGTACATTCAGGTCTTAAGTAAATGTTATTGATCTCATATTGTTCTTTACTTGTGTGTTAAAGATGCTATTACAGATCAGTTAAAACCCACTGGAAACAGTAGCACACTATTTTCAAGTTGTTCTGATCTCAAAACTGTTTGACACAATCTCTGAGCAACTGAACTGTACTGAACAAATCCATCTTTTAGCCTTTAAACACATCCATCACCATATTTCAAAGGGAAGATCAGCTTATTCCATTAACAAATTCCTTAGTAGTATATGCACACTTCTCTTTGAAAATTATACTCTAATTTTATGTCTTTAAATAGCTATAATAAATTTGGGGGTTCTAAATTTGATGACATGGTCTATTACAGCTTTAATGGTCTTGTTAAAAGCTAATAGTCTATGCTATTATTAATGGATAAATGGTACCATTCATGCTGATGTCATATGCCACTATCTAGAAATACATTAATAAGGATTTTTACACAATTTTTTAAATTAGTGCTAAAAATTGACGTGCAGATATTATGACCCAAAACAGTCTAATTGAATGTGAGGAACTAAGTTGAACAGCAGTTATTGCTCAACCCCAGTACTGACCATGAAGCTATACAATGAGCTTCTTGTCAAAGAAAAAAAAACATATAGGACAATAAAACAGTGCAGAGAACCCAGAAATGACCCGTGGAAATACTATCACCTGATTTTGTCAAAGGAGAGAACAATATATAATGGAGAAAGAGGATACTTGAACAAATTAACCAGACATTTTGGATTTGCATATATACAAAAATGAGTCTAGATAAATTTTACACATTATAAAAATTAACTGAAAACATACAACAAGCCATGATGATGGGACCTTATGAAATAACTAGATGTGACCCAGACTACACTGAGCTAACACCAAAGATGCATATAAAAAAATAATAAAAACCATAGATTCTTCACAATGTTAAAATAAACTTGGTATATGAAAGAGATTGTCAAAAGATAAAAGACTCGACAGACTGAAATTATATATCTGTCCCGAATCTGGCAAAAGACTATCTAGTTGAATATATAAGGAAATATAAAGATGCACACACCTTTTTATGAATGTCTCCATACATGTGGATACCAATAACTGGTCATAGGCATTGTTCATTTGAGATAAGTTCTGTCACTTGGCCCTAGATTCACCAAGTATTGTTGGTTAGCTGGCAAGGCCCAAGAATTTCTAACTCCCTTTTGGCAGCACTGAGATTACAAGAATATCCAATAACTCTGGCTGTTTTACACAGATTCTGGAGATCAAATTCAGGACCTTGTGCATGCAAGGCAAGGGCTTTACTAATTGAGTTATCTTTGTGAGTTTTGAACACATCATTAAAAGGATGTAACTAGAGATCTCCCAACTCAAATGCACATTAGTAAGTAAAAATTGTCAATCTGTAAAGGCAAAATAGGTTTAAACCCAGCATATGACATTTTAGAAGAACTAAAATTTGGAGACAGTGAAAAGTTCCATTTTTTTTAAGGGTAAGAATGGTTGAGTTGATGGAATTCAGAATATTTTTTCAAACAATGAAATTATTCTGTATGACAAAATTATTATACTGACAAATAATAGATATATATTTAAACACAAATGGTGAACAATATCTTCTACAAGATCTATTGTTAGGTATGCCATTGATGATGACTCTTTGTCTGTGAAGGATCATAAGCTGTGAGAAATCATCTGTTTTCCCAGGGTTGGTGGAATACAGGGCGTTGAATTTAAGTCCTCTCTGTGCTCTATCTGCCATGTGTGTTCCTGAGAACATGAATTGTAGCTTTGACACCACTGGCTTTATATCAAAGGAAGCTGTGCTTGCCTATCAATTTTGCTGTGAACATAAAATTAATCTAAAAATTAAGTATTTTACATAAAACTATGACCTAAAATAGTCCACAATTAGGAAAAATGTTGGCATACAGAAACCATAGATCCTTTTGGAATTTTAGCTGGCTTAAATACTTAAACATTGTATTAAATATTAAAGTATCATTTATTATGAGGGTGTATATGCATGGATGGAATATACAGGTAAAACCTTAACATGAAATTCAGCAACCTATTTTTGAAGGGATTGACATAGTGTTCAAAAGAAAACTAATTTGAGTGAAAACAAGTAGTTTAGTAGCTATTAGAAAATATCAAAATGCCACTGAATGCATAGATTCAGAATATATGTACTGGCCAATGTCCAGAGTACAATAGATGCAAATTAGTGAAGATGAAAAGAAACAATTGACTCAAGGTTTAAAATGATAACATTACAGTATGCTAAATGTCAGAAAATCATTACCCAATAACTGAAAACTAATGTGCTAGAAAATATCATATGAAATACCAGTTACACAAAATTACTGTTGTCTTTGGCTAATATATTTTTTTATTTACTTGTTTAGTTGACAAGGTATATAATAAGTGTATATACTCATTATAACTAGTAAATGACATCTTAAAGTGCTATTACATGAAACTTATAATATTAGAATGCTAAAAATCATTTTAATCAGTGCAAAAATACATTTTTTTGCATTGGAGAAAAAATACATTTAAGCATTTTTTCCTTTTTACATACTATGCTGTAGTAGAGAATATCCATGTGTAATCTGAACATACTTGTTTGTTTTTTTACATGTTCGTTATATTTTACAGTTTAGTAAAAGTTGATATCCATGACAGAATGTTAGTAATGTTTCTTTTTTTTTTCATTTTCAAATTTTCTGACAATATACTAATTAGACTAATTGGATATCTTAAAGGAAGAAATATGAAATCAAATCACGGAGATTTGGGTCAATATTTTACATATTTGTGAAAAAATTGAATGAAAATTCAAAACCAAGGGGAATATATACTCTATAGGGCAAATGACATGCCACGCAATTACAGCATTAACTGAGGAAATTTCCTATAGGCTTCACTGTACGTTGACTTCATGCTACTTAGGCCATGCAAATGTCCAATATTTAATTGATTCTTATTGTTTTAAAATAATTAGTATTCTGATAGATTCGTATACATTTTTTTTGTATCATAGTCATTTCATGCAGCTATTCTTGGATTCACCCCATTCTCTACCGTGAAACTTTTTGGGGTTTTGTATTGTTTGTTTGTCTGTCTGTTTTAAAACACATCAAGATCAGCTTGTGCTGTCTAGGTATTCTAGGATGTATATATTTATTACAGGAGAGTGGTCAACTTGCTAAGGGTTACACCCTTAAAAACAATGCTCTTTCCCTCTCCTTGGCTTGCCCATGTCTTGTGCATCCTGTCACAACCACTGTGATTTTGTATGTTTAGCTTCCTTGAAGTGTCCAGAGGACAATCTTTCCGTGTAGTCATCTACCACCTTTGGCTCTCATACGCTTTCTTCCTCCTTCTTCAGCAATGCATTACTGAGCCTTGAGAAGAAGGGATGCAATACGTATGTTTCATTTCAGGATGTACATTATGTAGTCACATTCCTTGCATCCTTGAGCAGTTGTGAGTCTCTGTGTTCATCACATCTACAGCAAATAGAAGCTTGTCATGTAAGACTTAGGAGATGCGTCCATCTAAACATATAAATCATTCAGAGTGGGATTAGCTGTAGGACTGAAAACTGTGCTAGGCATGGGTTTTATCATGTTGAGTAGGATTTAACTTCAATCAGGAAGTAGTTATTTCCATGATAAATGTGGAACTATTGCACCACTGGGATTTAACTGATTTTCAAAATAATTTTTGGAAGAGTCACAGAAGATGACTCAAGTGGTTAAGGATAATTGCAACCAAAACTAAAACCCTTGGGGGTGTGGTCAGACTCTGGGAATTGGGCAAGTGACAAAAGCAAACTCTTACTGCAGGGACTGGGCAACCTTTTTATCTCTCTCCCAGCATCTCACTGGTTCTAAAGAACCCAGATATAATGCTGTCTTTTTTCTCAATGGCTTGGTCCATCATCTGATCCAGCCTCAGCTGGCTCTAGCTATTCTGGCAGATTCTAGGTTGGCTCAGGCAGGAAGTATCAGTAGCACATATGCCTGCTTGGCTGAGTTCCTCCTACAGAATACCTGCTTCTCTTGCAAAGGACTCAAGTCATGTAGGTTCTTCCATGTCAGCTTACAATTATCCATGAATGCAGTTCCAGTAAATCTGACAAACTTTTCTGGCTTCAGGAGCAGCAGGCACATACATTGTGCACATACATATACATAGATAAAACACTCATACACATAAAATAAAATAAAATAAATAAAAAATAAATCTTAAAACTATTCATAAGCCATTAAACTTAATATGTTACTGTTGTTAATTTCATTTTCTATTTTTCTCAATTCTTTTTCTTTTTTTAATTTTGAAGGAGATTTGAAGATAGAAGACTAGCTCCGGTATACATTTCCTGAAAAGAAAAATATTTACCTTTTCTCTGTATTTCTGTTTTTACTTCAGTGAACAGGATATGAGAAAAACATTTTCTTTGTGAGGATAATCACGGACTCCTGTTCAGAAGTAGAGTCGCTTAGCTTTAACACAATCAATATACATTAAGTGAACATTTTCTGACTGCTAATAATTGCCCATGTTCCAGAAATAAAGGTAACACTAGTAAATAAGATCAATAAAAGGGAACGCCGGTCCATTCATAATAACTTTAATGCAACTTGAAATATCCTACAATAAAGAATTAAAATGACTACAATAACCTGAGAAACCAGTAAGTTTAATAGGGTAATACTCTTGCCACAGTACAGTAAATGGTGTCAACTGGTTATTTTACTAGTTGTGTTGAAAGTTGTTCCGTTGTTCATACTTCTATAAAGCTGAAGCCTATGAAGTCCATGTATGATGCATTACATGTTAGATTAGATCGGAGACCACAAGGTTATCTATTCTCACCCTGCCCACTTGTTTCTTTGGAAAGAAAGCACAGTTCTTCATTTTCCTTTTGATTTTTTAAATATACATTCAGTAATGTCACAGTTCATACAGACTTGTTTTACAAATCAAGATGACACACTTGTGCATGGATATGTTTATAAAGGGTACCTTAGAGCAATTTACAACTACAGATTATTTTATTCATTTTAATATGGCACTGATGAAGGGAGATGGGATGTGTACCCTAGGGAAGCACATGATAGATATGTAGTGAAAAAGAAGCATGCTCAGTTTGGTGTAAAACGAACATAACTGAATATGCCTGTAAATCCAGGCACAAGCTTGGATTTAAAATTTAAAAAGGGTGAAATCAACAGATAGATCAGAAATAAGTATTATGGAAACAACTTTCTACAAGATGAATCGGCAATTATGTCTTCAGAAAATTTAGTCCTGAGGCTGAATACACACATACTAACAATTAAAACACAAGGCAAAATGTCCTCCATTAGATAACATGTTATGCATCCTCTATTAGATAAAATGTTTTTGTATTGTACATTAGATAACATGTTATCTATCATTCATTAGGTAACATATTTTGTGTCATTCATTAGATTTTCTAGAAGTTGAATTATATGAAAATGGAATTTTAATTTTATTGAAAAGCTTGTTTTATATGATGTCACTTAACAAACCACTCTTAGGGCTTGGAGAGAAGATGGCTCAGTGGCCCAGGGTGCAGGATGCTTTCCCTCGGACTCAAGTTTGATTCCAAACATCCACATGCCAATTGATATTTATACCTACACCTAACTGCCTCTAACCTCAGCCCAGGAAAACACAATGCCATTTTCTGACCTCCACAGATTATTAGTCACAGTGATTATACACACAGTCAAAGCATGCATGCATACACATAAAATAAGTAAGCAAGATTTTCAAGAAAATTGTCAGAAAGTTCCTTTGAAGGTGTGGTTCCTGGGCATGTCTGAAGCAGTTGGTTCTCATAGTTCATAACAAGGCTTGAGAAATGGTTTGTTATGTGATGAACTCTTGCCAGTCCTCAGAAAGGACTTACGACACTAATGGGTTTAGGGGTGTTTGGCTGAAGCCCAGTTCATCTCCTTTCATGAAGCAAAGGTACATAAGTGGAAGGGTGAGATCCCAGCATGCAGATTTGGGTTCATGATGTAGGTTTTTTTTCCTGTGTATATCTGAGGTCTCATGTGTTTGTTTTTCTTCAAATTTCATTATGGGAAATACCAGAATTCCTTTCATAGTAATTTTAAGCTGTATCCACTAGAATAAATTCAAATAACCCACTTCCGGTTTTTATAGGCACATTACCAGTGAAGGTTTCAGGTTATCTCAAAGAAATATGAAACACAGAACAAGGAGATTTTATGGTCCAAACTTTTATAGTTTCTGTCATTTTTTATTGCTGCACTTTTATGCAGCTGGGTTTATGTCTGGTTTGTTGTTGCAGGGCAATGTATTTTTTCAGTTTGTATTTCTGGAGCTAGTGTTTTTTAAAGATCTTATTTAAGGATATCTAAAGTGTTTTTACCCCTTCTATTTACATTGTGGTTTTGTGATTTAATGACAGCAGAGGGAGCTATATTGTTTGGGAGTTTATAAAATTCATATGGCTTAGAGACTTAAATATGTGTGATTTGGGGAAGTCACAACTCACCTATCAGAGGCACCAAGGGACTAACATAGACACAGAAGTTGGACCAATCTGAGTTTATAATATGCTCATACTTGGTTTGATTGCAAGGCATGAATCTTTATGATCATAAGACCATTTTATTGTTATCTTATATTCTACTATTTCTATAACAGCTAGTCTTAGATGTTCATAGTCTTTCTCTCAATATACATTACAAAGAAAAAAAGATCACAAGAAAATAAACTATATTTCTCTGTGCCAAGGAAAGAATAAACCCATCAATGCTTTGAGAAATTGTTAAATTTGTCCTGAGCATGCATGTTCCCCTGAATAGTTTATTCGGTACATTAACTGTACGTGGACACTTATATTTTATGTTTCCAAGAACGGGCTATGAAATGATTGTAGTGGTCTTTGGGAATTGAGCAGAATATTTTGCCTAAAGGAGAGAAATTGATCCCTGATGATAAAAATTAGATTTTAATGTAGAGGATTTTTCTTATGAAGGTCACAAATGAGATTCTTGGGGATAACAATCTCCAGATATCACACTGATTCCTGATGCCCCCATAATTTTATAACTTTAGAACTAGACTTCTTCTGAGTATGGTATTAGGGAGTTTTAATAGTAAAACAGAGACTCAATTCCTTTTGTGCATCACTCTGTAGTGGGCTTTAACTTGGGGAAAGTAGAAACCTATTGAATGGGTAGCACAGTGAGGGATTTGGAAAAAAAATATCTACTAAAGGTCAGTCAGACATTTTGAGAGTCTCAAGATTAAGTAGCAGCAAGTTATGAATATTTTATAAGTTGTGTTCATGTACATAGACCTAAGACCTTTCTAGCTTGTTTTCTGAGAAGTTGAAATACCCCAGCAGACCACAGACAACTGTTAATTATAGTCTTTCCTGAGGAGTGCCTCCTTAGTCTAGGATACTCCATTCTTTTGCATCTTGTGATGTTTTCATTCTTATTTGATCTTCAAGACTAACTGACATGATCTTGGTGGCAACTGTCACTATTTTACTATTTTATGTTCAAATAATAGATACTTTCTAAAATAATTTGCATTTCCTTGGTGACTAAAAATATTAATGGTTGTTATTGTTTTCTAACTTCCTATCTAAAGCACATTGACACTGATTTTGCCTCAGTTCATTAATGTTCCATGAGCCTCCATTGTGGTTTTCCTTCTCTACATGTCCAGGCTGTCTCCATACAGATCTGTCAAGGAGCAGCTGATTTTCAGAAGAAAAACATGGTTCAGCCTTTGCAACTCAGTGGGTGCAAAGCAGAGAGATTATCATTGAGGAATGTGAAAGACACCTCATTTTGCTTAATTTTTCTTGTAGACCCTTTTCAATTTTCAGTCTGAAAACAGAATAGACTAACTTGAATTGACAGTGCATCAAAGGAGGAGTGGGGTGACTCCCAGAATTATGGGCATTGATCAGGAACGTCTGTATTTATGGATATTATTGCTTTCTGTCCTCTGGAAATGTATAGAAATCTCATAAATCCCATGTATTATGTGACCTAGAGAATACTAAGTGCTCTCCATGTGTTGTTACTGTGTCACATGAAGATGCATGAGCAATGAAGCCACACTCTGTATTGTCCTGTAAGGTCCTGGTGACGGTATGGCTGATACTGTGTTCTTGAAACTCATCAGTATGCTTCTCCTAGTGCCTATGATTAGAAGGACAGATGGCATGAAATAAAGAGACCATTCTCTCGATTTGTTACAACTTCAGATGCCCAAATCACTAAGATAAACAAGTTTGAATCAAATAAAAATTCATATGGGGTCCAGGAAGACAGCTCAGTAGATCAAAACACTTGCCAACAAGCCTGTGGATGTGAGTTTTATCTAAAGACCCTGCATGATGGAAGAAAGAGAATTCACTCCCTTAAGTTGTCCTCTGATCTCCACATGTGCACCATTGGGTCCTTTGCCCTCCCGTTCTCCAGCTCCCACCCCTCCTCAAAACACACACACACACACACACACACACACACACACACGCACGCACGCACGCACGCGCACACACACACACACCAATAAATAACCTTAATTCTTAAAAGTGACAGATAATCTCATATAAATAACAAATGACAGCCACTGTACATGATTTATACTTTCCAAATTCAGAGTGAGAAAGCCAGAATCTTTTCTAAAGCCTCTGGGATAAAACCTCGACTTCGCACTTTTCTTTTTGCCAATTGCAAAAACTTTGTGGAACAGAACCATTCTCCTTTTTGTTGCTGCTTTATTGTTTCTATGAATCTTTGGCTTGACAAGTAATATAGAAGGAAAATCATGCAGGGCAGGCGCTCAACACAGAACTTGCGGCGAAGAAAGGAGAAATAAGAAGCATAAAAGCATTGAGGTAATTTTTTGAGAAATGACTTGAGGAGGGGAAACTCTCTCATCTTCATGTCATACTGGCTCTCACATGACTCGTAAATATTTCTAACCATGGCTAGAAGCACAATTTCAAACAGGTAAACTATAATCTAGCCAATGTTGTCGGGGATGCGAGTGTCAACCGAGGGGCATGTGTGGCTCAGCCTGTCAAGAGCTGCAAAGGCAGTGCACAGTGTTACATACTTTACTGAAGTGCCTAGCATTTAAGTTTCTGGATTGGTTTTCGACTGTGACGTTAACAGAGCTTAAACCCCTCCATTTTCCCACCGAGTCATTTCTGATACTTAAGAACATGCTCTCAAGCTATAATGGCATCAGCCCCTGTGGTTGTACTTTCTATTGAAAAGAAAAGTGCTTTTTGCTTTCCTTCCCAACCTGTCAAAATTTTTCATTCTCAAGAGTTTATCTTGGAAAAGTAGGTGCAGTCATGTTACCTACAGGAGGTCCTCCATTTCGCATTCTGTGCCAATATAATGTTGCTGAGGTTTGTAGAATTTATGCAGAAAACACACATCTTAGGCTGTTCTCTGTAGGTATTTGGCAAGGCAAAATGAATATCTCATCTGATACGTGATTAGAAAAGTTAGAGACCACAGCCTTTTAAATGAATTGCAATTTGTTTATCAAGTGTCCACTAACCAAGGGTGCTTTGCTATGTTCCTGGTGGATGAGCAATTTCTCAGGAAATTGAACATTTCACTGGAGCACTTGCCCTGCATGGTACCGCTTCCTGCCTGTAATAGATAAGACAGTCAATTAGTCAATAAGCATCGTCTAATCCCATTCAGCCTATTTCATGGAGGCCTCAGTCTTTAACATTAATGTTATAGCTTGTCTTTCTGGCCAGAAATTATTTCCCACAATCATTCTTTGCACAAACTTATAGAATAAACTTCTCAATAAAATTTTTATGTTTCTGTCAGATAATGGGAACAGATGCATAGTCCAAACTTCCGTTCCCCACATGGCACAGGCAACTGTGTTTATTACATATCTCATCTCTGTATGTTGGGATGCTGACAAATGTTAGCAAATCCTTGTTAGTAACTGGAGATTTACTGCTTCTCTTTAAAAAGTATATTATATTGAGTAATTTTAAAACAATAAAATATAATGTACTAATATGAAATTACTTGGTAAGTAATGAACATAATATAGCAGTATTATTCTCTGACATCCAGTTTGATTTGAATATTGGATCTGTTGGTGGCCAGAACTTTACCATTTCTCACAGTATTTTTTTTACAAAGTAACATCTAAACTTGCTCATTCTTGCTCAAACATATGTGTCATTTGTTATTTTGTTTAATAAAAAATAGGGGTGATTCTGATGACTTTTTGGGATACTTATTGATTAATATTGTATCTGTAATCTCCAAATCCATAACCCTCCAAATCAGGGTCATTTATAAATGTGAGGATCTTGCCAAAAAATTGAAAGTCAAACATATTTAACATGCATATTCCAAAGCAAATTTGGTCTACATGATTCTTTGCCTTTTCATATAACATGAGTTTATTTTAGGTTTATTTACTGTCTCTCTTATTTTATTTCTGTGGCTGTGTATTTTTCTCATTGTAATTGTCCTCTAGTATGTTCAAAGAAAAGTTGATACAGTCTGAATTCTCTTTATACAGCTACATTGTCCTTCAATAAAATAAAAGCCACAATACACCCTAGAAGGAAAACTCAGGTTTTAAGTTTTCTTTATTCAGGTGTGAGTTAAAGTGCTCTTGACCATGGGTTCAGTAGTAATGAAGCAAAAACATTGATAGCAAAAGACATATTGTGATGTATGGTATTGTCTTACAGAGTAGCTTTGTATTTTATTTTGTAAGTAAATTTGATTAAAAAGTGAATGAATAGAAAGTATTTTGTATAGGTCAAAGGGTAGTTAAATATTTCTAAGAGTGTTCATCAGTGCAGTATTCCAAATCAGATAATTTTGGAGTTTAATATTAATGAATAAGCTTAACAAATGTCAAGATATGCCTTGCTCAGGGGATTCATATACACATGGGAAAATTATAAAAAAATATACCAGTCTCATGGTGAATGCTTTGGTGTTCATTTCTGTTGACGAGATCACAAAAGAAATTACAGAAACATCTCTAGAAATATTTTGAGAAAGTAGTATAGATATTGATCCTTGATACATTTGAGAAATCTCTTGTTAGTCACAGCCATGCTTTTTGGTAAATGTCTTCCTTTTTTGGTTAAACATTTTGGTTAAACAATAATTTCTAAAACTCTAGTATATTGTTTCCCTGATTTCTGGTCTTTGCTCCTTATTAACTGCTAGTCATGGGGGATATTTCTTGGTCATTTGACATTCTTTAATCTACCACACACCTAATTTCCCTAGCTACCTCTATCAATGGCTATTGAAGGCCAAAGAAGGACATTTTTTTCAATTTCCTTCTTTGCACATTTCTTCCTCAGGCAGTAAGAAGACTCCAGGCTCTGCTTTTTTACACTAGAGACCTACTGTGCCAGATTTACCCAAACAGGCTCTTCCACCATTGAGACTCTTGTTTCTCTGTCTGCCCATCCTCTTCACTCATCTTAGTTCTCTATTTCGCTCATGCATTATACATGAACTTGGAGCTTCAAACATGAACTGTAAGGAGGAATAAGGAAGTAAATGAAAGTGCCATTACAATGCTCACACTAGATTCGGTACTAATTTTTTTTTTTTGTCTAATCAGAAAAGAAGAATATAAGGTAAATGACCAGCGTGTTTCTTGAAGAATGCAGGGGAATAGCAGAAATGAATATTCATAGAAAAATATGTACATTCACAAAACCACAAACATATATATATGTATATATATATATCTGATGTAATGAAATATATTCTATGAAAAATATAAGATTTATAAAATTAAATAAGGCTTGAAACTCTTCTTAGTTCTACTAGAACACTGAAAAGTTCTTTGAATATATCATTTTTGCATTCTCTCTTTAATCCTTAAAAATCCTTAGATTTACTTGAATTGTAATATATTGCTTCTCGTTTATTCTTTCATTATGTGTCATAATTTTGAAGTCTTTGTCCAAATTTTCTTCTTCTATTCATAATTATTTAATAAAAATAAAATTCAACAAATATTTAAGGAGTAATCAGAATCTCAATGCTGTCCAACCTAGGGAATTTACTGCCATTGCAGAGTTCCTAATATCCCAGCTAGCTTGTCTTATCTAGAGATTGTTAATAAGTGGGATTTCAATGCCCAACACTTACAGGGTATGTAAGGTCCACAGAGCTATAGGCAACAGAGTTGTAAGAAACTTTGCAAGTAAAAACAAAAAAAGAAATTCTACTGTGAGAGTAAAAACTCAAAGAACCTGAACAGCAGGACATTTTAGCTGTGATTTTAGTCTAAGAGCCCCTCAGCCAAAAAAGCAACATGAAGAGAAAGTTAAACAGCAGGGGTGTGCAGAGAAAACGTAAATGCTGTGGTCTCTAAACCAGAATAGGGAAGGAAAACAAAAACCTAGATGAGGGAAGAAAAAATCAAAATAGAAACAGTGAAGAACCTAAGGAACAGTCAGCAGATTACCCTGAGAAGTTAAGTAGCTGTTGTTTTCATCAAGGAACCAAGAGTCAGGAAAGGAAGTTATACAAGAAGTAAATGGTGAGTAGGTATTTCATGGATGCTTTACGCGGACTGATACAACTGATACTCGAGAAGTGGTATCAAGAAGTCGAAGGAGTTAGACTGTATGAGATCACATAGACGATCGCAAATAAGTGATTCTACCATTAGAAAGGTTTCCATTGTTTCTACAAGTTTTATGTATTACCAGGTAGAGATAGATAATGAACTGTAGGCATGGTCTCTGCTGCCATTTTCTTCAGCAGCATAGCCACTGACACTTGGTTAATATACCTCCCACCCATGCTTATGCAGGAACCCTAAGATGCTCCATGGGTCAAACTGGAAAAGATAGTAGGACATTAGGAGGGGCATGCTGGGAAGACAGGTCTTTGTTAAGAGAACAGGCTGTGATGAGGTAAGGTAATGGGGATGGAAATGTCTAAAATCCATTATATAGATATATAAAGCTATCAAAGAACTTAAAACTAATGAAAACAGAACTAGATAAATCGATGGAAATATAGACAACTGTGTCCCCACAGCTCTCAGGATACATTCTGAATGATGGCAAAAGACATTAATAAAAGGAAACCAAGCAAAAGTTAATCAAAGTTTGTATTTCATATGCTACATAGGATTTAATAACTTCTTGAAGAAGTGACTTTGAACTCTAGCTTATACAATATTTCAACTTCAAACAGAGCATTTTTAGAGAGTCGTGACCACCTGGGGAAATAAACCAAACAACAAACCAAACAATAACAACAAACCCTCTGAGTGTCAGGTTTTGGAGATGTGCTATATGAAAGTTCCATGGAAACGAAGTCCTAACCTAAGGGAAGGTCTCTTCTCTTTATTTTCTGTTTTTAACTCTCATTGACATTAGCAGTGCTATCCACAGCAGAGATGTTAGCAGCTACACAACAGGGACCTTCCTCTGTTGATATTACCCTTGATTCTGTATTATACACATCTGTGTGTTTTCAACCCCTCCCAGTAATGGCTAGCAGCTTGCAGATGTATACAGTCTGTAGGCAAATATTCTGTGGTTGATTTTAATTGAATCAGATTAAACATTAGTGCCCTCAAAATAAACATGAGTACACAAAATTAAATTAGCATTTGCTTCCATTTATATAGTTGGATGTGAAGTACTTTCTTCTTTAAAATCTGACAAAACACCTAGGGCTATGGTGTAAAACTTCAAGGCTGTAGTAACCTCTGACAGACAGCAGTGCTCAACCTGAGAGCGATCCTCAAAAGGAGGGTTTGGCAAAGGACGCAGATCAATGGGATGCTGGAAACTGCCTCGGACTGAATTCTCCTGAATAGAATGTTACTGCAGGCTGTTATAAAATTCTGGATTCTCTTTTTCTAATTAATAAATACTCTATGTATTTTGTCACATTTCTGTGTGTCCTCAAAAAACTTCCATTCTGAATACTAAGTCTTGATTTTTAATCCATTTTTTGTTTAAAATTATATAGGGATGGTTGTGGTAGGTTTCACCACGTAATATCACTATTACTTGCCTGTCTTATAATTATTGTGAGGATGTGGTCAAGTTTGAGGAACTTTTTGAGACCAATTCTGACAGCCCACACAGTATGTTTACAATGGAGAGACCCCAAAGATTAGGGATAGGAAGGAGAGTAAGAGTTTTGCTCTTACAGAACTAGGAGGTACAGTTTCTTTCTATGGAATGTATTTGAAGGACAGCAAAAGTGCTAGACTCTGAATTTTAAGCTTCTAGATATGCTAAAGGAAGTAAGATGGCTATGGTGACTAGTGTTGGCCACTTGACACAATCTAAAATCACATGAGAGATGAGCCTCTGGCCTTACCTATAGGGACTATTTTGATTATGCTCATTTAAAAGCAAAAACCTGCCTATGGCAGTTGTCAGAATCTGATATGCATTGGATCCCAGACGTTATGAGAGTTAAGAAGTGAGCTGAGCAGTACCATACAAATGCTCAATACTCTTCTCATCTGACTTCATATGTAAAGTAGCTCTTCTGTAAGAAATGATTTATCATAGTAACGGAAAAAGAAACTAAGGCAATGACTTCCTGAGTCATCTCTACTTGATCAGGAGATTGAGAGACAGCATATTGCATATAGTGATCCTTTACACAGACGTGCATACGTGCGAATAGTGGTTTTTTTTTTTTTTTTTTTTTTTTACAAAGAAAGGGATGAAAGTTTAAACAGGAGAAAACAATGCATACAGAAAAAAGATGAAAGAATATAAACACAGGAATAAATAAGAAATAGAAGAAAACCTGACTCTCTGCCCATTTCTCTCTTCTTGCCACAAAAATTGAACATAGATGCTAGTGTCCAATGTCTTCATGATAGCTGAACTCTGGAAGAAGTTCTTTCAAAGCCTTGGATGTTAATCTGAAACTAATTCAAGCTTTTTGAGTTCAAAAATGGGATTGGAAATCTTTGAAGAGCAGGCTTCCTCATGAGATTTCCATTACCTCTATTCTTACTGATAAGCCACAGGTATCAGAGAAACATCCATTTGTGTGCTATCTTTGGACCCTTCAGTACAAGAGAAGAGGTACAGAAAGAAAAGATGGGGTTTGCTTTGATTCAGGTTTCAGAGGAAAGTTTCAATCAATTCGAATTTTGTCTGAAGCCACTCCACTATAGTAGCTTAAAGTCTTTATTAGATACGCGTATGATGTTACCTTCAGTGTAATATGCCAACTTCAGGAGAGAGTGTTGATCTGATCTGATGGATAAGGTCTCACTCTGGCTCGGTGCCTGACCTATGGAATTGACCTTGGGTAAAAAATCCATTTTCTTTTTCTCTCAGTTTTCTTGCTTCTATTATGAAGGGAGCTACTGAAGAAGCATAACAAGATTTTACTTACTTAGCTCATGTTAACACATATGGATATATTGTTTTCAATGGTATGTGGAATGTTTTGTGTATGCATACTAATTCTGACTTGCCAAATCAGATGGATTAGCTGTTATAACAGATTTTGTTAGGGTTATATATTTGGGCTGTGTATACATTACCACAAGAACATGTGTATCAGCATCTTATGGTTAACATATATGCACTTTTCTCATGGAAATATTGAAATATCAATATTTTCATTCCTCTTCCCAATTCTACACACATGGCTCTGTTAGTAACAACTGATTGCTTATCAGCAAAGAGCTTTCTTCTGTCATTAATGGGACATAGTGCCCATAATGGGGCAAAGAGTGTGTCAATGATCTGTTATTAGCCACCCATGACTTAGTGCAAAACTCTAGATAAAATTACAGTGACAAGGGGGACAGTATTATAACTTTTGTCAAGTCTAGGATAAACAGCAAATCCAGAAAGAAAGAACTCACACTAGTTTCTAGGTTAGCATCACTGACTTATCTTGAAAGCCACCACAGCAGTATTAAATACTATTTTTGAAAATATTAATATTTTAAAAATACAAATATATATTTATATTATCAAATCAGTTATGAATATGAAAATTCAGAGTAATCATAAATATCTTGATTTACCTATATAGATGGAAATGTTTACAAATCATTTCCTAAGTCTTAATTTGTAAAACCTACAGGTTATAGAAGTATCTCCCAGGAGCACTGTTTCTTTAGCAGAGCTTAATAAGTCTGTATATAGTACAGGCACTGAGTAACTAACAAGGTGATTATGTGTACAGGTTTATTGCATAGTCTGCAGTATTATTAAGAAGCATCTAGTATAAAAATAATACAGAACTGTAGGTTATCTCCTTTGTAATTTCTTTTTGAAAAATCTATTTGGACTGTATCCAGTTTTTCTATACCACTTCTATTTTATTTCAAGCAATGCTTTGCTCTCCTAAGCTGCTGCTCCACATACATAACAGAAAACAGAGCAAAGTCAAATAAATGCTAAAGTGTTAGCATTTTAGCCACATGCTTAGGAGGTCATGGTTTTGTTATTGTTGTTGTTTGTTTTTCTCTTCATTTTTTAAAGTTGTGACATATTGGAGACTGGGTGTCAGTGGTAAATATCTGTGGTGTGTGGTAAGAACAATTAATTTATGTATAAAGAAGACAGATTTTGAACTGTATTCCCTGCATCATTCATCACATCTAATGAGCAGTATGTTGAAATAAAATAAAAAGTGTCCCCATCCTCCTCTCATAGTTTTCTTTGTGCCTTTTCTATTATTTTACCCTGATTAAACCACACAGCTGTCTTCATCATCATTTCTATGATGGAAATAATCAGATCACAAATGTGAAATGTTTAAGCTCCTTATATTGATTCTATTGATTAAATATTATGATCATCATATAGTAAAACCCACTCATCATCCGAGTAGTAGTTAAATATAAATGTGTTACAAATTAAAGCTTCTCTCTCTCTCTCTCTCTCTCACACACACACACACACACACACACACACACACACACACACACACACTAGCCTAGCTATTGATTATGCTGTGCAAAGACAAGATCTTCATACATATAATCATTGAATACAAATAATATATACAGATGAAATTAGCAAGTCTGAATTTATCACTTTTTAAAATACTTTCTGAAGATCAATTAGGTGTGTGTTGTGTTCTATGTTCTGGCCTATAGATAGAGTAGTATGTAACAGAAGTGTGTCATCCCTGCACTTACAGAAGTCACATTTTAATATAGATCATTAAAAACATGTTAGATGGTTCTGTCTATGCTAGCTTATATAGCAAGAGGTGTGCATAAGAAGAGCAAGAAGAGAATTTAACAAAGGATCTAGTCTCAAAAGCCTCAGGTCAGAGAATCAATGGGAAGGCATATTAGCCTTTTGGAGATCTATTACAAATGAACAGACAATTCAGAAGCTTTGAACTACACAGACTTACTCATAAAACCATAAATCTCAAATCAAAATGGTAACAGCATTTTCCTTTTCTAATCTGCATGGAAAAATTGATTTTCTTGTTCTTCAGCCTCCAGGCCTGCTTTCATTTTGGGCTTGTGTCCTCTTCTTTACCTTATTCCAACCCCCTCCTCCTTTTGACCCATTTTTATTACTTATGCTGCTGCTACTCCTTTCTTAACAACAGTACCGATGACTAGATCAGGTCCTCTTATGTAATCTAGGTACTCTCTTCACCTACAGATCCTTAAGTCATTCACATTTGCATCATTGTGATTGGCAAAATACTTGCAGCATTCATAACCATTTCATGGTTAGGATGATGGCATCATTGGAGGAGCATCCTTACTAAACCTACCTCAGAAAGGAAAAAAATTAAGAAAATGACATATCTAGTAGGGCTATAATCTAACAGAACTATTGTGTAAAGGCAGAGTGCATAAAAGATCCCCCATTCTGATTTGTTAAGGCAACAGAAAGTCAACCAGTGAAAGGTGGAGTCAACTCAGAGGTGCCTTTGTTGGGGTTGCAGATCTTGGAGAGACACAAACCACCTAGAAACCAACAGCAGACTCAGGAGAGCAAGCAGAAAATACTAAAAAAAAAAAGTTGAGAATTAAGGTATTATAAACAGAGCTTTTGTCAGCAATGAGGGAGGAGACTATGCGTGGTTGGAATTTGATGGTATAAAATTGATAGAAGTGCTACATATAAGAAACTTTAGTAATGACACCATAGTGATAGGTCTGAGAGACTGAAGGAAACTTTAAAAATAAGATTGAGGGCGATCAGTTGCAGATGTATGGGAATTTAACCTAGGAATGTTGAATTTGAAATGTTTATTATTCATTCAAAAATAAAAGTCACTACATAGTTTTAGTATGTGGATGTAAATTTAGAAATCATCAACATATCACTGAATCTTAAACCTGCAATACTATAAATGATCACCTAGGGACCAGCAAGAAGAAGGTATAACAGATGTAGATAGAAAAATAGAATAGAATAGATAGATAGATAGATAGATAGATAGATAGATAGATAGATAGATATCTCCAAGGTTTAAGGACTAAAGCCACAGAGGATTCTCACAGACTCTGAGAATAGCCAATATCTTGAACTTGAGACCTGTATAATTACAGACACCCAGTTTTTAGAAGACCCCAGTAATATTTATTTCATTGCTCTATTCTTGCCTTGTGACTCATTATATTTGACCAAGGGCGATCACTGTTACCATCTGGTTCTGCATCTTACAAGTGATGTAGTGATTCTAGATGAGAATAAAGAAATAATTAAGAGTCTATAGTAACTATAAAGGTAAAACAAATTCTAGCAAAGCACAGGTTACTTTAAACAAAATTATAATATTAATAATATCTGAGACTAGAAAACAAAAATATTATAAATGGCTATTATTAGTAAAAGTAATGAAAGACAGAGAGGAGCACTGGATTTACTAGTGAACACATCTTTGCATCCTTAAGAAGATCAACTTAATAGAATTTAAGGGATAAAGGACAGTCAGTGATCATTTATTTAAAGTTTGTCTACATGGTTGTATGTTTGAGCTTCCAAATTTAGATGGTATCAAGGAAAATATTCTGACATAAGAAGAATTGTGGTTTCACTCAGGAAGTGTTAAAATGCTTGAGGAAGGTAAAGAAGATGCTGTTTTTTTAATCTTTTAGACAGTCATCCTAATAAAGTTGATTAATAAATGTAACATGTATGTGAAGGAGTAGACAAAAGCAGGAATAAGGTCAAATTTATGAATCCATGCTGCAGAAGGCTTAATGAAACAATAGAAGAGATAGAGAGAAATGATAGAAATGATGTTAGGTTGGATATTTAAAACTGAAATTGAGAGTGGTTGCAGCTATATGCAAGTATCAAATTGACTAGATGAGTTTGCAAATGTAGAGCTGAAGTTGAGACTAACTTAGTGAAGGAATGAAAAGGATCTGAAGAATAGCCAATGGTGTAAGAGGTGGCCAGGCCATGAAGGGATAATCTATGAAAATAATATAATCACCCAAATCAATCACGGGTGTAATGTGAAGACGTAGTTAGCACCTAAGAGTCTAGAAGGAGACTGTAGCACAGAAAGCAGCAAAGCTTTCGATGTGGAATTCAGTTCAGAGCAGAGTCACATTTCCTTGAATATTCATTCTTGTCCCCACAGATAAGTGGTTTTTGTCACTCCACATTAAGTAACATTCTTTTTGCAGAGGATGGAGACAATGACAAAACAACCACAACTAGTTAAACCAATTACTTATTATTTGTACACCAGTTGTTGCATGTCCATGCACTACATATATACCTACAACACAACTCTTGAATATAAAACTAAAGGAACATCACCAAAGAAGAGGCAGAACAGTTTTAAGAGGCAAAGGACCATGAAGTCTGCTGTAACAGTGTGTCTCCTTGAAGTGACAGAAAAGCTACATCCATGACAATCAGTTATATAGATATCTAGATAAGACCTGAACAAATGACAATCCCATGTACATGCTGTTCCTGAAAAGAGAAATGGAATGTGGCTTCACCCCTAGACAACAAACTCTAGGAAACTAAGGCTGTCTATAATCTGCACAGACATGGTTATCCAATACTAACGGTCAGCCTGAATACACTCAAGCAACACTAAATGGACTCACTAGAGTGAATATATAGTTTCATTTTCAGACATGTAAATAATAATAATAATAATAATAATAATAATAATAATAATAGAACAAGAGCCCACAAATTTGCAAGAGATATAATGGAGTGGATACGAAAGGGGCTGAAGAGTGGGAAGCGCAAGAGCATTGTGTAATTGTGTATTAGTTTTACAACATTTAAAATTAGTGATAAAGAATAAAAGCATAATCTGGCAAATAATACTGTCAAAGCCTTTAATTTCCTTCTGGTTCTTACTAAATAACTAGAGTTCTAAAATGTCATAATTATTAAAAAAATCATTTTGTCATTGAAAAATACATAATGGCTTTGTTTCACAACAGAAAAGGAAAATTACATTTCAGAAAAAGAAACTAAATGCTCTTTTTGCCAAAAAAATTACTTTATAATTTATAATTGTATTCATCTGCATAATTAAATTAAAATAAAGTGAAAATTATGGTAAAACAATAATAATGAGGAGACAAAAATATTACCATAAACAGCAAACAATGATCAAGAAAATGTTTTATAAGTGACCTATAGGAGACCAGCAAACATTTAAAAGCATAAGTAAGTAAATGTATATTATGCATATGTGGATGGATGGCTAAGTAACTGCATAGTTGAGCAATATGAATTGTTAACAAGGATGGAAATTAGGAGAGTTCATTGTTGAAGAGAATGTAAAATTCTGCAAACAAGTCTGAAGAACGTTGAACTGCCACATATAAAATTCAGCCTACACTGAGCACACAACCCATAATGAGACTGGACGCTTGTCTATGATTTATTTGTAAGGAGACATCTGTAGAGGGCTATTTGTTTTGCTCTTTGTAGTGGCAACACAACAAAAAGGCTTACTCACACCAGGCAAAGTACAACTGAGCCACGCCCCTCACAGAGAGAAAAATTAAAAATAAAACAAAACATGATAACCAACATCGTAACACCCACAGGACTACAGAATATTAATAAGAGGTGGAACTATGTCTTTCTGAAAAAGTACCAATTAGTGCTGCATATACAAAAATGAAAGAACCATAAGAACAAGGGCTCTAACACCAGTGAATTTAATTTATGCTAATAGACATCAGAGCAGTAGTTGCTAAGAGAGGGGAAGGGGTGTCATTAGCATTGAAAGGGTTACTAGGCAACTTTGGGGAGACAGAGATGCCTGTATGTTGTTCAAGACAATGGTTGATACCAGAAGCAATGTACAACTTGTCACACATTGGTTCATTACATTTCAATAAAATACTAAAACGAACCATTTACTCTGTTAAGTTTTGCATAATTGTAATAAAAGTTGTTTTTGTCTTAAAAATGCAAAAAAAAAAGAGAGTACTGTTTTGCTTTGTGTTTTTACAATTCCATTTGAGGAGTTTGAAATAGAACAATTGTTTATGTTGTTCTAAATGCCATTTTTGGCACTTTCACAATTAACTCCTTGACAACAATTTTATTAACTAGATGAAACAGATTTCTTAAAATTGCTTTTTAAGAAAAACACATAATTTTGTTCTAAAGGTGTCTATAGGAAAATGTCCACTGTCAGAAAGTAGCTAGGGATTTTAAGGAAGTTCAACTGTTTATCATTATTACCCCAAATATGCTTCTCTGTTATTCATCTCAACATCTCATCCAACGTTTTAATACATAGAGGATAGAGGAAGATTCAAAATGAAGCCCAATGCTCAAGCTAACGTTTTTGGTACACATATATTTAAATTAGGAAGCCTCTGGTAATTTTGTAAAATTAAGATTGATTTTTTTTATTCTGTTTCTTAAACTATCATTACTTTCAACAAACTGTCTGCTAATCTATTAGCCTGTTTTTTGTTTGTTTTTATGTTTGTTTTTTGGTTTTCCTAGAAACGGGCTCTCAGCCATTGGGTCACAAGACTTTAGGTTACATATCAGATATTCCCATTATGATTCATGACAGTAGAAAAATTACAGTTGTTATTGGGCTGTGGGTGCAAGAGTGGGCATAGGTCCTGTTAGGCTGAATTGTGGATCTCGCTTGTCTGCAGCCCCAAGGGGCTGGGGGCGCGGTTGGGGGTGGGGGGAGAAGCACAGGAAGTTGATTGAGTTTACTCCAAGCAGTATTGGGCTAAAGTCAGGCTGTGGGAAGCCATGTGACTTTGCTCCAGGCTTGGGGAGAACACAGTCTGAGACCCCCTGCAGGCCCGGAGCTCTTGGGTTAGGGATCCCTGGGCCAAGGGGTGGCTGGGGACCAACTGGTCTCAATCCCTTGGACTCTCAGGTATTGCTGAGAGGCTGCGGAAGGACCAAGACAGGGCATACGGGCTGGATTGACCTGCAGCTGAAAGGGGTGAGGGGGAGAAGATGCGCTCCAGCGGTGCCCTGCAGGGAATGAGACTCTTGTTCATGGCAATTCGATTGGTGGGGTCATGGCTGAGTCTCTATGGCTAGATTGTAAAGAGGTCTTGGGCAGGAGATTAGATGGCGGCTCTTTAGTTGAAGACCTCCACAATTCCCCAAGGTCAGACCCAAAGACAAGAGGTAATCGAGGTCTTAAAATGTTTATTGTCATGGTGGAAGATGGATGAATCTGTACCCTGTATTCTCAGGGCAGGCCTGAGGTTAAATACCTTTTTTGTGGCCAGTGCTTGACCAGAAACCATGCTGTTCTTTCACGGTCCTACAATGAAGTAGCAACAAAATAATTTTGTGGTTGGGTGTCACCACAACACAAGGAACTGTATTAAAGGGTCACAGTGATAAGAAAATTGAGAATCACTGGTCTAGATTCTTCCAGTCTCTACCTGCCGGTAGAAATCTACCATTTCTTCTCGTCCTTAAGGGCTTCCAGATACACTTGACATACATAATGTCTTGTTTCTACTATCTTATCATGAAGCCATTTCTTTCATGTTATTCATTTTCATAATCTTAAGTAGATGAGATAGTGGCAAGCCCTACATGCTTTCAGTAGTAAGTGGTTTTCAATTCTTCTTTTGAAATCTTTTTCTTTAATTTCCAAATTTAGCTCATGAACTTTTTTTTCTGTAGTGTATTAGAATAAACACTGACCAGACAAAATTTATCTTTACTGTTAGGATAGTGAGGTTGTGGTTTTTATATAACATTAATGTTCAATGAGGTTTAATTGCATGGCAGATATTAGAGAGAATAAATGAAAACCATCAATGGAAATTGACTTGTAGAGAGTTGTAATGGTTTGAATGAGATGGCCCACTCCCACAGGCTCATATATCTGAATGCTCAGTCATCAGGAAGAATCACTATTGAAACGGACTAGTAGGTGTGGTCTTGGAGGAGGTATGTCTCTGGGGTTGGGCTTTGAGGCTTCAAAAGCCCCCACCAGGCATAGTGCCATTCTCTAAGCCTGAGGATCAGGGTATAAAGGACTCAGCTGTCTCTAGCACCACACCTGACACTATGCTTCCAGTGCTGATGATAATGAAATGATTCTCTGAAACTGTAAGCATGCCTCCAATGGAATGTTGTATTTTATAAGAGTGTCCTTGGTCATGGTGTCTGTCATAGAACAGTGACTGAGACAAAATATGATTCGTCCCTCATCTGCACTGAAGTGAGTTTCAATGTATGGGCATAGTGAAGTCTTGTTTTAAAGGTACTTTGATATATCCTTAAGGTTGGCTAGGTTCTTTCCCTGCCACAAGCCCACAGGTGAAATCTCCATTTAGTCCCCTGGCCCTCTTCCCTCTTTCAGACTCTTGGCCCCTTTTCCTCCTTGCTCTCTTTACCTCTGATTCCTTCCCCTGCCTTGTACCTCACCCTCTCCCCTCTTTCACACAGTTACCTCCATTTGTTTCCAATATCTATTTTATTTCCCCTTCTAAGTGAGATTCAATCATACTCTCTTGGTCCTCCTTGTTATGTCTTCCTTGGGCCTGAGGATTGTAGCATGAATATACTGTATTTTATGGCTAATATCCACTTATAAAGGAGAGTACATACCATGTCTGGGTTACATCACTCAGGATGATAGTTCCATCATTTGCCTACAAAATTTATGCTGTTATTCTTTTAATAGCTGTATAGTACCACCTGCTCTTTAGCTGAGGGACAACTGGGTTGTTTCCAGAGACTTGGGATAGGGGAAGCTCCCAGGAGTCTATGGGGATGACTCTAGCTGAGACTCTTAGCAGTAGGTGAATATGGAGCCTGAAGTGGCTACCTCTCATAGCCAGGCAGGACCACTAGTGGAGGGATGAGGACAACAATCCACCCACAAAACCTCCAACCAAAATTCGCCTTGCCTACAAGACTTTCAGGGAAAAAGATGGAGCAGAGACAGAGGAAATGGCTAACCACTGACCTGCTCACCTTGAGACACAGCCCATGGTAAGAACCAATTCCTAACCTTATTAATGATACTCTCTTAGGTTTGCAGACATGAGCCTAGTATAATAGTTCTCTGAGAGACTCCACCTCTCATCTGATGGAAACAGATACAAAAACCCACAGCCAAACATTAGACAGAGCTCAGGAGACTTATGGGAGAGTTCAGGGGATGATTGAATGACCTGGAGGGGATAGGAACTCCAGAGAAAGAGCAACAGAATCAATTAACCTGTAACTTTGGGGGCTCTCAGAGATTGAATACCAATCAAAGAGCATAGACAGGCTGGACCTAGGGTGCCTCACATATGTAGAAAGTGTGCAGATTGGTCTTCAGGAGGTTCCTACAACAACTGGAGAAGAGGGACTCTGTTGACTGCCTATGGATCCTGTTCCCCTAACTAATCTGCTTTATCTCAGCTGGAGAGGGTGTGCCTGGTCCTGCAGTGACTTGATTTAAGAGGGTGGGTGGGTACCCAGAGGAAACCTCCAGCTTCTTCAAGGAGAAGAGGGGTGATGAGTAAGGGGCTCTATAATAGGAATGATGGGAAGAGAGGGCAGGCTGCAATTGGGATGTAAAATGAATAAAAAAATGAATAAATGGTGGAATGACAACTTGAAAGAGTACCATGGAGATGCGAACAAAATCCAATTCAATAAAACTACTAATATTTGAAGTAGGATGACTGTACAGATTTTTCCTCCTTTTAAACAGTCACTATATTTAAATATATGAATTGCAACATACTACTCTGAAGAGATAACAAAAATATCTGCTCTTTACAACAGAGATGAAGAAAAAAGAAAAGGGAAGTAGAAAGGAAGACAGACAGACAGACAGACAGAAAGAGAAAAAGAAAGAAAGAAAGAAAGAAAGAAAGAAAGAAAGAAAGAAAGAAAGAAAAGAAATTTATTTTTCAATGAACCCAATTTAAGCATGACTTCAGAGTCAGGATACCATTTTATTAAAATATTTTTAAAAGGAGCAGCAGGAGAACCTACCAGCTCAGCAGAGTGCACTGTTCCTTTATATGTAACTACAAAATGTAGTTTTTAACAGTTACTTTTCTTCTGCCTTTTTATTTTCATTGGAATACAGAAATCACCTTTCTGAATAAAAGACCTTTGGCAAACTTGGTGGAAAATCTGAACAAGTTGATTTCAATAGCTATGGTCATTGGGGTCCTAATTAAATCAAGCTAAAACCAGACACAGATACATGTTTATTTTTTTTTTCTTCTGAAAGCTAAACAAGTAAACTATGCATCTGGCCGTTGTAATTCTCATTTAAAATAATGTTTCATAAAATTATTTATAGTAGTCACAATAAAAATTCTGTGACAAAATAGAGGTTTAAAATTTATTTTAAAGACTCATTGCCCACTGATATGTGGGACCCAATTATTGTTCTTGGTTCATACCCTGGTGAGGTTAGCATGAGAAGATGTTATGCAGGAGATTGTCTTGCTCATGTTATGGTGCACATTTGGCTTTTCATAGATTGCCCTAACCTGTCTAAGAAATACTGACATGTGTCTGGAATATATAGAGATCATTTGTGTGTTTTGGAGACTACCTCACTTATTTACCATCGTCTGCAGAGAGTATGTAAACACTATAGGTGGAATATCTTTAGTGTATTGGGAATTGAGGAACAGATCTGGATATGGTGGGACACGCTTATAATCATAGTATACAACTGTCAGAGAGAGAAAGATTGTGAATTATAGCTAATTGTTTTACATTACAAATTGTGAACCATGTTAATAATTGTTGCAGAACTTCTTTTTTAAATCTTTCAATGACACTTTAATAGATATTTTTTGTTATATGCATTAACTCTTATGCAATTTTGTCTGTGGATGCTTTTTTTTGGCTGAGATATTTTAAGGAATACTAACAGGAATCCTGTCACTGCCTGTCACTTAGAATGAAGGTAACATTTCTTTAGTCTGTGCCTGACATCACTGCCCTCGAGGGAAGCTTGTTGGCAAGGAGTAGAACTGAAGCTTCCTCAAGGATTTTTGGTATGTCAAAGGGTTGTTTCTCTGGGATTATATTCAGGCCAATGACCACCACACCTGAGGGCTGGAATGCAGTGTACTTTATTAACACATGCCATTCAGATATGCAAAAGTCATTTTCAAGTGACCATAAATGGATTTAGTACTAAGTACTGAGACATAGGGTCTCTATTTGACCTTGACACCGTCTTGTTTTATTGGCATAAAAGAAGATATGCTATAGTAATCAAACCCTATAGAGCACCTTAAATTTGTGTTGACAACTAAGGAAGGCAAATTAAAATTATCCCATCTACTATTCAAAATATGTCTCTAAACAGATGCTTTGTTTTTATTATAGATATTTCAAGTTTTCTATTAGAATATATATGGCTACTTTTTTGCCCCTACCAAATTAATAAACACTGAGAGCTGTATGTGGGTACAGGCTGTTTCCCTGTGATGGTGGCATTAGTGGAACAATTTATAGATACAAGAAAAGAATCAGTGTTACTAAAGGAGAAGAACCTATAGGTTGATGCATTTGATCTATGTGTGAAGGAGAATGTGGGTGTCCATAGGAAACCCTTCCTAAATTGATCGTGATTGTTCTGTGGCACTTTGATAACTACGATTTGCAGACAACTGATAAAATGTAAAGTAACTTTGTGAGTACACATGAATATTAATATTAGCTGGTAGAATGGAAACTCACTCTGGAAAATACCACTCTGCCTGTTTGTGCTTGCATTTTAATATTCCTGTGATAAGAGTTCATATCCTTTATTTCTCCTTTGAACTGATTATAACACCTCATGTTCGTTTTAAATTGAGAGATCAAATCTTTTAAGTTCAGACTCCATTTTAAGAGAACTTGACCCAAGTTTGAACTCAGGTAAACTCCAAGTAACCCCCAACAAACCCAAGCCTAGCTCCGGTTTTAGGCTAACCTCAACAAGCCCTACAGGACCTAACTCTCCAGATTAATCTTCCCCAACAAATCCAGGTTTTCCAGGTTAATCCCCAACCAGCTTGCCCCCTGCCTAACAACCACCAGTGCAGAGGGTAGCAGAAGTTAAGCTTATGGTTTGACTCTCAGCACCAGCCAATTATGCTAAAGGCCATAGTAACACTCCAATTAGATGCTGCCCAGGCTAGAAACTCTTACTGCTCAATTGCCACTTTCTATAAAATGTGCCACTTTCTTTTTTTTCTGGAGCTTGAATAAAGGCCCTAGTGTGATTGCACTGAATTGACTCCCGATTGGTCTTTCAGAGTTTACTAACACTTCCTTGGCATTATGTAATGAATTGTATAAAATTCTTAAATATATAAACATCTTTATATTTGTATGAGAGTCATGATTTTTTACTTTTATATATATTTAAATTATATATATATATATATTTGCCTGTTCTTGAGTTTGTTCATTGCATATATCCCTAATAGCTGAACTTTGAAGTATTATATGGCACTAAAGTCTGTCCTAGCTAAGAAAGGAAGTCCTTACAGTTTAGAAATAGATTGAATATGTCTCCCAAGGGATCTTCTTTCCAGTCTGAAAATATAAAGAAATGTGAAACCTGTAGACCATGGGACTTTGAAGGACATGGGTATAGGCAGGTCAATAGAGGTAGTGTCCTTGGGAGGAGATTCATAGAGTTTTATAAAACCCCGACTAGTTGACCTAAGTGTAAGTTATTACAGAGGGGCAAAATGGTCTCTCAGCTTCCCTCTGGCTTCTTGTCTGTATTATTCATTTAAAACCTGTTCTGCTGCCATGGCTCTTTATACAATAATAATTTTACCAAGGCCAATACAAGAATCCCTGCTCTCAAGTCTCTAATACTGCAAGCTAAAAACTCAATGTACTTTCTCTAAAAGTGATTCATCCTTGGGTATTTGGTTATAGCAATGGAAAATGAAATAATTCAATCACTAAACTTTGTGTCTACTCAGAAGAAGGAGACTGGATATCTCAGAAATGTAATTTCCTTTTTTGCTTTTTTGGAATCTTCTCAACCTCATTTTTCTTTCTTTCTGTCTTATAAAATAAAATAAATGAGATAATTATTTCTTTGTGATGAATGATATGAGCATAGGTAGATTGTCTCTCATTTATAAGAAAATTAAATAATTAAAATCATTACTTTTCAGTGCTCCAAAATTAAATCTCTTTCCCTTTTCTAAAGGAGATAGATGTGATATATTACATGATTCTAATGGGGATTTTCCCTTTAAAAATATCAAGAAATAAATTCAGGGAGACAGTAAGAAGGATGTGGTGACTTGTTCTGTGCCAATAGGAAGGTAGTACATTTGAAAGTAACCATGGAACAGAACTGCCAATAATAGGTTCACTCACCATTGCCTGGGCTGACAGGTGAATTAAATTGAAAGATACGCCTGCCAGGTATTTGGAAGACTTTCTCCTCACCCCATTATATGCTCTGAACTTTATGTTGTGTCATTGTGATAAAATAAGAAATTGCAGTGTAAGAAGCCAGCCTTTAGCTCAACAATTTAAGCCGTTTCCTACGTGTTTGTAACACTCTATGTATTTTCTCGCTATAAAGAGGGATAAAAACCATCTCAGGTTGGACACATTCAATAATTTCTATTACAGTGGACATGACCCATTGCTTTAACTGTAGCCTTTAGTTTTCTTCATCTTCAGATTTAATTTTATGGGAATTGTAAAATGACAATTGCGATATGGTACTTAAAAAAAAATAGAAGTTTCCAACCTGGGTCTATATAAGTAAAGCAAAGACAGGATTCGTCATTATTATCCTGAATTTGCTATCCCCATTTTAACCTTACATATATAATTGATCTAATTCAGTGCTTAGTTTTCTAAGGTTACAGTATAGTGGTGAATAAGAGAAGTGGAAACATTAAATTTATTCATTTATCTTGTAACAATTGATTTGAATCTCATTGTAAATATAATAATTTGAAGTTAAAATAAATTTACCACAAGCAAGTATGAAATTTATTTAGAAACATACATAAGCAAACAACCAAAATAACTTAAGAACATGGTTGTCATGATGCAGATAATTAAAACAAGATGATGCTTTGCAGACAAATAGGGCAATTATCCTCTATTATACCAATCAGAAGATGCGTCTTTCAATAGTTTTTCCACATTCTGCAATTTGATTGGTTCAGAATATAGCACTAATAATTTTTGAGAGGAAATAGTCTCTAAGACAAAGAAAAACCAGAGAGACATGGTCTCTCTAGTAGGAAAATTATTTATCATTCAGAGATAAGTATATGTTTAATGCATATTAGTATATTCATATACATATATTTCATGTAATTTTTGCTTGTATGTGTGTTTTATTGTTATTGTTGTTGTTGTATTTGTTGTTGTTGTTGTTGCTATAGGTGGTGGTGGTGGTGGTGATGATGGTGTGTGTGTGCATGCACTCTGTTAGGCATAGAAGCCAATCTACCTAATCAGCCTCCAAGGGTAGAGTAAGGAAGAGGGGTAGGTATTATTTAGTGCATAAAGAGCTCCAGCTTAACCTAAACAATTTACTATGACTCTAGGGGTCACAGAGATGCAGTAAGGAGAACTTATCACTGCCTTTTTCTTCTACCTACCTTAAACATGTATCCTTATATCTATGGATAAGCATATCTCATACATTGCCAAAGAATCTTCTTTTGGTGGAAGAAAGAGAACTTTATAAAAAGCTGCAACTGATCATATTGTAGAGAACAGCTAACTGGCTGTGGGCTATCCAGCTCCAACTGTTACATATATAACACGATCCCTTCATGAAAGATGTAGAGAAAATTATGGTAAAGTGGACAGAAAGATATAATAGCCAGAGGCCCAGGATACTTCAAGCTGGACAGTTTCTTGAAAACACAACAGGCAAGCTTCAACCATGAAATATCAGCATTATGGCTACCTAAACATGACTTGTACAATGTCAGCACCAATGTCAGTGCTTGGGGAAGTTTTCACAAAGGCCCACTCCTAGATGAAGAACTGTACACAGCCAATGGATGACAAGAGAAGGAATTAGTCTTCTTCAATAACGAGATTTTTAATAGAGTAACCAGTATCAGTGGAACTGTGAGGGAGGGGCATGTGAGCAGCTGGAAGGAGATGAGGAGGAGTTAAAATGGTGTAAATGCAGTACACATGCCTGAGTTTAAAATAGGAAAAGAAAAAAAATTCCAGTTCAGAGGCTGGAGAACTGGTTTACTGAGTAAAAGCACTGGCTCTGTAAGCATGAACCTCAACACCCAGGTTAAAGATCTGGGTATGGCTGGAGAGGTTTGTAATCCCAGCAATGTGGTAATGAGGAGACTGGACGATGGATAAGTAGGAATGCTGGTTGCTAGGAATTCTAGGTTCAGTGATAGATCTTGTCTCAAAGGAATGCATCGGAGAGGGATGACACCTGATGACCTGCTCCGAATCTGCCTGTACAGACACTTGAGCACACATAGCATGATTCCCATGTGCCCCACATACACTTCCCAGTTTTGCAAGATGAAAAGAGATAGTGAGATTGAACACAAAACAAGGTAAATTTCATCTTAACTGACCACTCGATACTTTGGTCATGCCATCTTTCTAGTATGAAACACAGTGAGGCCAAGAAAGATGCTAGGTCCTAAATCACTCCATATTCACTTTTATTTCCCCCAAAACTAAATACTATCCATCATGTGAGCCATCTATAAGTATGCTAGTATGGTGAGAACGATGTGAATATACCCATCACTAAAACTATGCAAGGGTGGCTTGTGGAGGCCTCGTGACATTAGAAGTAGAGCACACGAGTGTAGTTGTGATGTTCGGTGTTCATTCTTTTAAGGTCACTGTGTGGAAATCCAATGGGGCTCTATGGAGAGCTGGAAATTTGCCCAGCTTTATTATGAACAGATAAAATCACACTGAGCTAAGGAATAAAGCTAGAAATTAGAAACATAACTGTTCAAGAGTGTTTCTGGGGACACAGAGGGGTACTGGGATGCTTAATGAGGAGTAAGGTTGAGTAACTAGATGGGTATGTGATGTACAACGGGTTGAAAAGCCGAGTTCTGTGCTTTGAATGAGTCCAGTAAAGAACTTCTTTCTTTACAGCATAATTAAATGACAAGGAGCTCCAGGATGTGTGAATCCACTTTCCAGTGGTCAAGGTTACTTGACATTAGACTTGCCTCCTCTGGTCAAGGAGTCCTCAACAAGGGCCATTTTCTCCCCTTGAGAGGCAGAAGGGCTAAAGATACCTGGTGACAGTTTTGCTTGCCAGAACTCAAGGCACTGCTGTCACTTGATAGATAGAGGCCAGAGGTCATGCTAAATGTATCATATTTCATAGGATACTCTAAGATCCATAGTGAAGAATCTGCTCAGTGTGCCAATATTGCTGATCTGAAACTACATGTGAGTTGTGGTTATTTATTAGAGTTTTAATCATGAGGGCATGAGGTGATCCATCGAATGTAATATTTGAGCCAGAGTTATCTGTAACAGAAACTATGTTAAGAAAAATGAGAGAGGTTTTTAAATATATCTGTCATTCACTGAAAGTCACATACTGTATGTGACATATTGATCATATCCACCTATTAACTTCCCTACAACTTCTCATGTGTTCCCCAAACCATTTCCTCCCCAGAACCATGCATTTTATTTTTATGCTTCTAATTATAATTTTTATCATTCATTTAAGCAAAATGGCTTCTGATTTTCATTTAAAGAAGTGATGTTCTCCACAGTAAAGTCGTCTAGAGCATCTTTATAGCCCAATGCAGAAAGGCTACAATGCTCATGCATTTTCGCAGGGAATCACACAACTATTTAAATTAAAGTCAATGCAGAGTAAACCTGAGCCTCTTCTAAAAGGGAGCCTCTCTCAGTTTTAAAGTTTGCAAAACCAGTTTTGAGCTCTGTCAAAACTAATTGGGAAGAATTATGCCTTTCCTCTGCATGTTTTATAGTCTTTTCCCTTCTGGAGCAGAAGAGCCCATGCTGGCTTCTAACACTGTTCTCCTGCTGTTTCATTAATGCCAGACTAATGAAGAAATGATTATTGACCAGCAATTTTTTTTTCTCTCTTCTGCATTATTTAAACTTTTGGACTCTGGGGCATAGATTGAGATGTTTACAATATAGATTGTTTTATGAAACAACATCTACACTGAATAGGGATTATTTGAATGAACAATTTGTTTTATTAATTTAAGCTTATATTTTGTCAAAGAGACAATATTTTAAATTAAATAAGGTTTTTATACCATGAGCAAAGGATCCGAGATCCAGAAACTGTTGTAAAGCATATGAAGAGCTGGTCTCTGCACCTGTACCTAAATGATATTGTTTACTGTGCAAACTAGTTGAACACTCTAAGTCAGAGCTCCTAAAATATCCCTCTATCATTGTTAAATAATAATTTATATCAGTACCAAAATTAAGTTTAGTTGTCATCCTAAATTTCTTTCTAGCTTTTACTAATGGAATTGCATTATTATTTGGGCTACATTTCTCCTATAAATACTTTTTGTCTCCGTCTCTCTTAGATGGATAGATACGACCATGTCACTAGATTTTATACAGAGAGGGACAGGTACATTAATTTCTAACTAATTATAATGTATTTGTTTGTAGTGTTTGTTTATTCATTTGCATTCTTAGTTCTTATTGTTTATTAGGATGTAGCCCAGGATAGCCTTGAAACTAATTAGTAGCTGGGATAGCTTGAAATACTTATTCTCCTGCTTCTTGTTCTCAAGTGCTCAGAACATAGATAAAGCATGCCTTCTAGCATCTTCTGATATTTTTATCTTATGAAATGCAATGGTAAGTCAGACTGAGTACATTCCCTGTGGGCTGTAATGAGACATTAGGAATGTTGAAGGAATTTGAATAGTTACTATGGATTTGCCACAAAACCTAAGCTGACAGTCTTTAGTCATATTTGTGCAATAAAAATGTATTCCTATCACGTTAAGTTACTACTTTCTTTCAGTAGTGCTTCACATACACAGCTGAATATAACCCGTTTCCTCAAACTCCACATGGCCATCACAAAAACTGAGTAACATTCTTGAGGTAGTTTTTGTGTTTGATGAAAACAATCAAACAATACATATATTGGTTATTCCCATAGCTTATGAAAGAAAATTTTGGCAAAAAGAAATTAAGAAATATTGTATTTATTATTTAGTAAAGTGAAAGAAATTTGGATATTGTTTGTTTTCAGTCAGCCAAACTTATTTGGGAAGAAACTTGAAAATTTAGATAAATATCTTTGATGTTTTTAATTATGTAAAACATCAGATTTATAGAAATATACTTTGTATAGCAGTGCTATTGGTGTAATCCTCTTAACAATGAAAAGAACAAATTTTATGTTATGTAATATGGAAGTGATTAACTTACATTACTATTGGTAATATTGATTCTGTTTAAAGGTAATAACATGAGTTACAAGTCAATGGCTGATTAATTAGTGACAATTTAGAACAAATGTAATAACAAAAAATTATAATGGGCTAGATATCTGTAATTATGGAATAAATGCACACAAACATTATGAGTCACAATAATACAATTTGATTTTGGATAAAATTAAGTGTTCTATACAAAATAGAGCAGTTGATGAGATGACCCCATAGTTGTGAGTTTTGTTCCATGTGATGATTCTAGAAGTCTAGATCCTCTTTTAACAACAAACAAAAAATGGGCCATAAAGGATTTTCATACACATGGACTTTTATTTGCTGAAAGAGAAAAACATAAACTAATTTCCACAGATCAACTGATATACCTTCATTTATTAAGCACTTTAGAGAACACTGGAGAATTATAGACTTGGAACAAACAACACAGTAGTGAATGGCTCCATGTATAGATTTATTTAGACAATGGATTGGTGCTCATTTTGAGGGAACTTGGGCCTGATACCGTAAAATTAGACCCTACAGAGAAACTACTATTAACATTTTACTAAACTAATCTATTTCTAACTAGATTCTTTCTACTTACTCTTAAGCCAACACCCTAGAACTTTGTTTTAGGAGCAGGTTGTGATTACAACATAGATCCATTAGTCAACAACCAGATTACAAGTCAAGAGTGCCATGATCAGCTCCCACTGGTACAAGTTCAACACACTTTCTCCCCCTCTGCTTGGGGAAGATTGTGTAAAAGGGGACAGGTCTGTAAGGGCCTGAGAAACAGGACTGCTGTACTAGATGGTGTATTCTAGGCATGGCAGGGATGCTACACCCATGAAATCTTTTATTATTTTTTTTATTGTGAGCCTAACTTTTAAATCATTGAACCATGTTTCCAACCTTCATCCATGAAATCTCAAAAGCATGCCTGCCTAAATAAAACCTACATAATGATATACAGTATGGATATTGACATGCCAGTACAGAGGAGGGGGCACATTTCATAGAGCCACCAACTCTAGATGAAGAGATACAGACAAATATGGCTGCTGATAATTTGCTTTATCCAGTGACAAGTCACATAATACATTACCCTTACCAAACTGATCAGCCATAAGTGTTCCTGTGTGTATAGTTATTTTACACACACACACACACACACACACTTACTCTCTCTCTCTCTCTCTCACACACACACACACACACACACACGTAAAACAATTATAATTATAGAAGAAAAAGTCATGAGTTTGAAGGTTATGCGAGGAGTTAGAGGAGACAAAGGGAAAGGCATAAGTAATATAAATACAGTATCCTTGTGCAAAATATCCCCAAATTAAAAGAAATCACAAAAAATCAGAGTTCAGGACCTGGAGAGATGGCTCAGGGAGTAAGAGTGTTTGATGTTCTTGAAGATCATCAGAATGCAGTTCCCATGATCCATATGTGGTGGCTCACAACCACCTATGACTCCAGCCCCATGGGATCCAAAGTATCTAACAGGTGAAAGCACATGAGTTCACAGGGACACACACACACACACACACACACACACACACACACACACACACACACTACAATAGCAACAACAATAGCAAACTTAAAAGAAATCTCAGAATTCAAATAGAACTCAAATGTAATGCACAATCATAGTATTATGTATCATACAAAGGGTTTTAATACCCCTGACATTTAATTTTATTTGTTTTGTCATGAAGCATTGTTTATGTAGTTAGTGGCATTAATGTAAAAAAAATATACCTTTCCACATGGCTATAAATGTCTTTTATATATTGGTGAAAAGCTGGCTCAGTATTACAATATAAAATTGGTACCTTTGCATTTGCACCCGTAACTTCTCTTCTTAGAGATGAAATTATGTAGGTGCCTCTCAAAATTCTTATTTTAGAGAGAGTCTCATATTTAGTATACCCAATAATGACTTCACTGCCATTTTCCTATTATTCTTATGATCAGTGCAACTCGATTTTGAGACACAAGCTTAGTGTTTTTATTCTTCAAATGACCAATGTAATTTCTGGGGCTGTAGGAACAGGGTGTTTCTGAATGACTACAGTTTCCACTATGACCAAAGAATATCCTCTCAGGGGATTATAAAAGCTGTAATTTCATATCAGAATTCCTATCACTAAACTGCTTGAGTTTGTTTCTACAATTTATGATATCATATGCAGCCTTAAAGGAATCATAATCTTATAATACCCCTTTAGATGTATTATTATTTTTATAGTTTTTTTTTCTTTTGGTTATGTCTAAAACCGTTCCGCTAGTGGCAGTTGATGGAAGAGCAGATTGTGTGGTAACCTCTCCAGTGATTTTAGCAATTTAAAAGACAACTGTATCAAAAATACATTTCTACAGCTAGCAATTCATGCAAAATAAAGTGCAAAATTTCCAAAGTTCTAACTTGAAAGGAAATTCAGAGTTCTTGACTGCTTTTCAAGTGCATACCCTTAAATGAAGGTAATTGCCAGGTAATGGATTTAAAAAGCACTCAATAGTTTTCAATGCATTGTGTTCCTTCATTAAATTATACTAACCAAGGATATGTCTCTAGATAGAGACATACAGATGTGAATTTTTATTTTAGAAACTTTATTCTGGAAACATGACCTGTCTTCTCTATTCACTTGTGGACCCATGAAAGCTTCATCTTTAATGCTGTTTTCACACACACTAGGCATTCATTTGTAACTCTAAAAATCAAGGGCAATAAAAACAGGCTTTTAAATCTTTCTTTCATTCCTTTTCTTCTTTTGTTTCATATCGAACTAGGATTTACTTATGTAAGAATTCTTATATATTATGCTGGATTTCAATCATACTTGGCCCGCCTCTTTATGAGAGTCAATTACTAATGTTAGCAATCACCAAACATTGCCAAGTACATTCTCATGAAGAGTTGCCTCCAGTTGAGAATCACTGCAAAAATCCATTCAGCTTTATCTAATAGGTTGTAATCAACCATTTGCTTCCACTCTAAAAGGAGTGCTGTCAGTATACTATATTTTCAGTCTCGGTGGTTTATATTTTCATATGCATACCTCTATTCCTCTATGTGTATCAAGATGCTATAGGCACAGTTATAAGGGGATTTATACCCTCTCCATTAGTTCTTAACCAATGTACAAATATTCTAAAAATAAGTTTATAAAGTTGTGTGCTACCAAGATATAGATTTGAATAATTCATGTCCTTGTAAACATCAATCTATATGTATTTTTATTAGTTATTATATTTACATCTCAGATTTTATCCTCTTACCCCATTACCCCCTTTACCCAGGAACCCCCTATCCCATCCCCCTTCCTGCTTCTATGAGGATGTGCTTCCACCTACCCCCACCACTCCCACCTCCCCACGCTCAAATTCCCCCCAACTCAGTGTTCAGCCTTCATGGGACCAAGGATCTCCTCTCCCACCTATGCTGACAAGCCCATCCACCCTACATATACAGCTGGAGTCATGGGTCCTTCCCTAATGTGCTCCCAGGCTGGTGGTTTAGACCCTGGGGAGCTTTGGTTGGTTGGTATTGTTGTTCTTCTCATGGTGCCACAAACCCTTTCAGCTCCTTCATTTTTCTCTCTAACTTCTCCATTGGGAACACCTTGATCAGATCAGTGGTTAGCTGTGAGCATCTGCCTCTGAATTATGTCAGACTCTGGCAGACCTCTAAGAAGACAGCTATATCAGGCTCTTGTCAGCATGAACTTCCTGACATTCACATTAGTGTCTACCTTTGGTGACTGCAAATGGGATGGATACCCAGGTGGAATGGTCTCCAGACAGCCCCTCCTTCAGTCTCTATCTCACACCCCCCTGAGCATTCCGTCACTCCCTCCAAGTAGGATCGAGGCACCCACAGTTGGTCCTGCTACCTCATGAGCTCCATGTGGTCTGTAAGTTGAATCTTGGCTATTTCAAGCTTTTCAGCTAGTATCCACTTATCAGTGTGTAAATACCATGTGTGTTCTTTTATGATTGGGTTACCTCACTCAAGATTATATTTTCTAGTTCCATCCATTTACCTAAGAATTTCTTTAATTCATTATTTTTAATAACTGAGTAATATTCCATTGTGTAAATATACCACTTTTTGTATCCATTCCTCTGTTGAAGGACATCTGGGTTATTTCCAGCTTCTGGCTATTATAAATAAGGCTGCTATAAATAAATATAGAGGATCATATGTCTTTGTTATATGTTGGAGCATCTTCTGGGTATATGCCCAGAAGTGGTATAGCTGGGTCCTCAGGTAATGCTATGTCCAATTTTCTGAGGAAGTACCAGACCGATTTCCAGAGTGGTTGTACCAGCTTGCAATCACACCAACAATGGAGGAGTGTCCCTCTTTCTTCCCATCCTCGCCAGCATCTACTATTACCTGAGTTTTTGATCTTAGCCATTCTGACTGGTGTGAGTATCTCAGGGTTCTTTTTTCATTTTCCTTTCCCTGATGACTAAGGATGTTTAACATTTCTTAATTAAGGTGCTTCTTGGCCATTCAAGTTTCCTCAGTTGAGAATTCTTTGTTTAGCTCTGTACCCCATTTTAATAAGGTTATTTGGTTGTCTGGAGTCTAATTTCTTGAGTTCTTTGTATATATTGGATATTAGCCCTCTATCGGATGTAGGATTGGTAAAGATCTTTTCCCAATCTGTTGGTTGCCATTTTGTCCTATTGACAGTGTCCTTTGCCTTGCAGAAACTTTGCAATTTGATGAGGTCCCTTTTGTCAACTCTTGATATTAGAACATAAGCCATTGGTGTTTGGTTCAGAAACATTTCCCCTGTGCCTAGGTATTCAACGGTCTTCCCATCTTCTCTTCTATTAGTTTCAGTGTATCTGGTTTTATGTGAAGGTCCTTTTTCCACTGGGACTTGAGCTTTGTACAAGGGGATAAGAATGGATTGATTTGCATTTTTCTATATGCTGACCTCCAGTTGAACCAGCACCATTTGTTGAAAATGCTATCTTTTGTCCACTGGATGATATTAGCTCCTTTGTCAAAGATCAAGTGACCATAGGTTTGTGGGTTCATTTCTGGATCTTCAATTCTATTCCATTGATCTTCCTGCCTGTTTCTGTACCAGTACCATGAAGTTTTTATCACTATTGCTCTGTAGTACAGTTTGAGGTCAGGGATGGTGATTCACCCAGAAGTTCTTTTATTGTTGAGAATAGTTCTCTCTATCCTGTTTTTTTTTTTTTGTTATTCCAAATAAATTTGCAAATTGCTCTTTCTATATCTATGAAGAATTGATTTGGAATTTTGAAGGGATTACATTGAATTTGTAGATTGCTTTTGGCAATATGGCCATTTTTCCTAAATTAATCCTGCCACTTCACGAGCATGGGAGATCTTTCCATCTTCTGAGATCCTTTTGAATTTCTTTCTTCAGAGGTTGAAGTTCTTGTCATACAGATCTTTCACTTGCTTGGTTAAATTCACTCCAAGATAGTTTATATTATTAGTGACTATTGGGAAGGGTGTCATTTCCATAATTTCTTTCTCTGCCTGTTTATCCTTTGAGTAGAGGAAGGCTACTGATTTGTTAGAGTTGATTTTATATCCAGCCACTTTGCTGAAGTTGTTTATCAGGTTTAGGAGTTCTCTAGTGGAAGTTTTAGGGTTACTTAAGTATACTATCATATCATCTGCAAATAATGAAATTTTGACTTCTTCCTTTCCTATTTGTATTTGTTTGACTTCCTTTTGTTGTCTAATTGCTCTGGCTAGAACTTCCAGTACTATATTGAATAGGTAGGGTGAGAGTGGACAGCCTTGTCTAGTCCCTGATCTTAGTGGGATTGCTTCAAGTTTCTCTCCATTTAGTTTGATGTTGGCTACTGGCTTGCTATATATTGCTTTTACTAAGTTTAGGTATAGGCCTTGGATTCCTGATCTTTCTAAGACTTGTAACATGAAGGGATGTTGAATTTTGTCAAATGTTTTCTCAGCATCTAGTGAGATGATCATGTGTTTTTCTTTTCTTTGAGTTCGTTTATATAGTGGATTCGATTGATGGATTTCTGAATATTGAACCATCCCTGCATTCCTGGGATAAAGCCTACTTGATCATGGTGGGTGATTATTTTGATGTGTTCTTAGATTCAATTTGCGAGAATTTTATTGAGTGTTTTTGCATAGATATTCATAAGAGAGATTGATCTGAAGTTCTGTTTCTTGGGTCTTTGTGAGGTTTAGGTATGAGCGTGGTTGTAGCTTCATAGAACGAATTGGGTAGTGTTCCTTCTGTTTCTATTCTGTGGAGTAGTTTGAAGAGAATTGGTAATAGGTCTTCCTTGAAGGTCTGATAGAATTCTGCACTAAAACAGTTTGGTCCCAGACGTTTTTTGATTGGGAAGCTTTTAATGATTGCTTCTATTTCTTTAGGGGTTATGGGACTGTTTAGATGGTTTATCTGCTCCTGATTTAATTTTGGTACCTGTTATCTGTCTAGAAAATTGTCCATTTCATCCAGATTTTCCAATTTTATTGAGTATAGGCCTTTGTAGTAGGATCTGATTTTTTTTAACTTCCTCAGTTTCTGTTGTTATGTTTCCCTTTTCAGTTCTGAGTTTATTAATTTGAATACTGTCTCTGTGCCCTTTGGATAGTCTGGCTAAGGATTTATCTATCTTGTTGATTTTCTCAAAGAACCAGCTCCTGGTTTTGTTGATATTTTGTATAGTTCTTTCTATTTCTACTTGGTTGATTTCAGCCCTGAATTTGATTATTTCCTCCTGACTACTCCTCTTGGGTGTATTTGCTTCTTTTTGTTCTAAAGCTTCCAGGTATGCTGTCAAGTTATTAGTGTATGGTCTCTCCAGTTTCTTTTTGTAGGCATTTAGAGCCATGAGTTTTCCTCTTAGTACTGCTTTCATGGAGTCTTACAAGTTTTGGTATGACATGTCCTCATTTTCATTAAATTCTAAAAAGTCTTTAATTTCTTTATTTCTTCCTTTACCAAGTCATCATTGAGTAGAGCATTATTCAGTTTCCATGTGTATGTGGGCTTTCCATTATTTTTGTCGTTATTAAAGACCAGCCTTAGTACATGGTGATCTGATAGGGTGCAAGGGATTATTTCAATCTTTTTGTATCTGTTGAGGCCTGTTTTGTGACTAATTATATGATCTATTTTGGAGAAGATACCATGAGGTGCTGAGAGAAAGGTAATTCTTTTGTTTCATGATGAAATGTTCTATAAATAGCTGTTAAATCCATTTGGTTCATAACTTTTGTTAGTTTCATTATACCTCTGTCTATTTTCTGTTTCCATGATCTATCTTTTGGTGAGAATGGGGTGTTGAAATCCCCCACTATTATTTTGTGACGAGCAATGTATGCTTTTTGAGCTTTAGTAAAGTTTCTTTTATATATGTGGGTACCCTTGCATTTGGGGCATAGATGTTCAGAATTGAGAGTTCATCTTGGGCGATTTTTCCTTTGATGAGTATAAAGTGTCCTTCCTTATCTTTTTTGATTACTTTTGGTTGAAAGTCGATTTTATTTGATATTAGAATTGCTTCTCCAGCTTGTTTCTTGGGACCATTTGCTTGGCAGATTGCTTTCCATCCTTAGACTCTGAAGTAGTTTCTGTCTTTTTTACTGAGGTGCGTTTCCTGTATGCAGCAAAATTCTGGGTCCTGTTTATGTATCCAGTCTGATAGTCCACATCTTGTTATTAGAGAATTGAGTCCATTGATATTAAGAGATATTAAGGAAAAATGATTATTGCTTCCTGTTATTTTTGTTATTAGAGGTGTAATTATGTTTGCATAACTATCTTCTTTGGGGTTTTTTGGAAGATTACTTCCTTGCTTTTTCTAGGTTGTAGTTTCCCTCCTTGTGTTAGAGTTGCCATCAATTATCCTTTGAAGTGCTGAATTTGTGGGAAGATATTGTGTAAATTTGGTTTTGTCATGGAATATCTTTGTTTCTCCATCAATAGTGATTGAGAGTTTTGCTAGGTAGTCTGGGTTGGCATTTGTGTTCTCTTAGGGTCTGTATGATATCAGTTCAGGATCATCTGGCCTTTATAGTCTCTGGTGAGAAGTCTGGTGTAATTCTTATAGGTCTGTTTTTATATGTTACTTTACCTTTTTTTCCTTACTGCTTTTAGTATTTTTCTTTGTTTTGTACATTTGATGATTTGATTATTATGTGATAGGAGGTATTTCTTTTTTGGTCTAGTCTACTTGGAGTTCTGTAGGCTTCTTCTATATTCATGGATATCTCTTTCTTTAGGTTAGGGAAGTTTTCCTCTATCATTTTGTTGAAGATGTTTACTGGCCCTTTAAGTTGGGAATCTTCACCTTCGTCTATAACTATTATCCTTAGTTTTGGCCTTCTCATTGTGTCCTACATTTCCTGGATGTTTTAGGTTAGGAGCATTTTGCATTTTGCATTTTCTTTGACAGTTGTGTCAATGTTTTCCATGGTACTTCCACACATGAGATTCTCTCTTCTATCTCTTGTATTCTGTTTGTGATGTTTGCATCTATGACTCCTGATATCTTTCCTAGGTTTTCTATCTCTAGGGTAGTTTCCCTTTGAGATTTCTTTATTGTTTCTATTTCCATTTTTAAATCCTGGATGGTTTTGTTTAATTTCTTCACTTGTTTGGTTGTGATTTCTTGAAAATTTTTAAGGGATTTTTGTGTTTCCTCTTTAAGGGCTTCTACCTGTTTACATGTGTTCTCCTGTATTTCTTCAAGGGAGTTATTTATGTCCTTCTTAAAGTCCTCTGTCATCATCATGAGAAGCGATTTTAATTTTGAATCCTACTTTTTTGATGTGAATGGGTGTCCAGGGCTTGCTATGTTGGGAGAACTGGGTTCTGATGATGCCATGTAACTTTGGTTTCTATTGCTTATATTTTTGTGCTTGCCTTTCGCTATCTGGTTAACTGTAGTGCTACCTGCACTCACTGTCTCTGATTGGAGACTTTCTTTCCAGTTATCTTGCTTGTGTCAGAACTCCTCAGGGTCCAGATGTCTCTGTGATCCTATGATCCTGAGCTCCAGCTGCTCTGAGTGCAGTGGCTCCTCTAGGATGTCTCAGGATATGGTGTCTCCACGGTTATCAGATCAGCTTGGTGTCCACTGCTCTGGGTGTAGTGTCTCCTCTAGGATGTCTCAAGATATGGTGTCCGCTGCTCTGAGTGCAGTGGTTCCTCTAGGATGTCTCAGGATATGGTGTCTTCATGGGAGCAGACCAGCTATGTGTCTACCCCAGCCACAAGAACCAAGTGAGGGCCAATCTATATGTATTAATGATGTCAAAGTCTATATACAAATGTACAACCCTCAAACTATAAAGAGCAAACAATTGAATAAATAAATGAGAACACACAGTGAAGTGAATCTCAAGAGCAAATGGCTGGAAAATGCATGAAATATGTTCAGCAACATTAGCCATTTGTGGAATGGTTGTCAGTAAGAAAACAAACAAACAAACAAACAAACAAAAACAATACAAGCAAACATTCGGGTAAAAGGAAATCCTCATTTACTGTTTTTATGATTACAATTGGGTCCAGCTACAATGGGGGTATATATGAATATAATTTTGTTAGTTGAATTTTTTTCTTATGAAATAATATAGATCATGTTTCTCCTCTTTCTACTCCTCCTAGATAATTCTGGAAGTCCCAGACACCCAAAAGCACATCGTTTCTTCAATTCTCTCCTTGGAAAGCAAATGATTGGATTTTAAAATATTTTTCTTAAAATCCAATGTAGAGCTACAACCTTATCCAGTTATGCCACTTTTAGTTATATGTTGGCAGAATGAAAATAATCATAGAGAAGAAATGCCTGCATGTCATGTTATCATGTCACTCTTCAAAGTTATAGAATCGACCTTCCTACTCATTGGGAGAAAATGTAGTCTATATACACAATAGGCTGCTTAGTCACAATGAGGGATCATATCATTTCCAACAAGATGATTATGTTAAGTAAAGTATGCCAGGCTTACTTACTTTATTATTATTCATATATATAATGTTCTCTTGCATGTGTAGAATCCAGATTTTAAAATTCAGGCATGATAGTAGATGATAAACATTTAGAATTGGGCCACCAAGAAGGAATTTGGTGAATAAAAGATTGTAAGGAGAAAAGATATGATCAAAGTATTAGTAAATATATTATGTACATGTATGAAGTATCATCAGAAAACTCATGTATTTTGCATGACTAATATATACTAGGAAAAAGAGGAAAAGAAAGATAGTTTTCATGCAGTAAATGTGGTTTTTGTGTAAATTAAATTTCTTTTATGATTTTTTTACTTTACGTTTTAAATTATATGTTTATGAATGTTGTACCTGCATGTATGTCTGTGTGTCAGATGAATTTACAGGTCAGAGAGGGCATCATAGTCTTTGGAATTACAAATGATTGTAAGCCTCCCTATACATAATAATAAGAATTGAATCCATGTTCTTAACCACTGAGCTATCCCTTCCACTATATACTGAAAATTTTAAGAATATAACTTCTATGTAAGAAGAATTATGAACAAATTCTACTGTAATCACAAAACCTACATAAATTGATGTTAATAAATATCAGTAAATATTTTAAAATAAATTTGACAACCTTTTTATTATTTGTCTCTACTTGTATTAGTTACTATATTTGTTTCCATTTTCCTTTATTATCTGACAGTTTTGACATCCATGGAGTAAATTTCAGTCATTTTTTCACCTCTATTACCCTATCTCTTACACCTTCCCTATTCTGATGAAGCTTTCTGTTCATCCAAAGTCCTTGTTCTACATTGAATTCTCTAATGTTACTCATTTGCCTTTTTTGCTAGCAGGGAACAGGGGTAACAGGTTACTTATTAGAGAATGGGATACTTTACAGTAGAAACACCAACCAAGAAAATGTTTAAACTAAATCTAAATAGGGTAGATATTATAAATAATTTGATAAAAGTAGGAAGTCTCATGGCTTTCATATAGATAGTTACTTTCCTCTGATAATAAAACTGGATTTAGCTTCAGTTTTCTTCCTTTAAAGTTAACAGTACTAACAGACAATGTCTTGAGAACCTACTCTACTGACTACCACATTGTTAGCCTACGATTTCCATCACTTTACTTATATTTCTTACCACAATGTCTTTATTACAGACTTAAACTCACAATGTAATATTTCCTTTGCCATCAGTATTTATGTCCTTTTAACAAAGGACATAAATATTATCCTATATATTTTCTAGTATATGCTGTCCCTGCATTGAGTCTTTGAACCTTTTTCTTATTTTCTGAATTTTAGTTCTCTTGAGAAGATTTTGCAGGAAAGCTCGAGCTTTATCCTTTCACAGCATTTCAGCTGCTTAGCTTGTCTGCAATGCTATTAATGTAATTGTTTTGCCCAAATAGAATAATACTTGAGCTAAATATGCTAGTTTACTACTGCTATCTTCTGGTCATATCAACCTTTTAGGAATTTAATTTCATCTGAGACTGGATAACCTAGGACTCCAGATCCTTAAACCTTAGTCTCTGAAGTACTGCTACAGCCAAGGGCTACTAGATTCTAAATTGGATTTTGTGTTCACTTAGAGAACACATAGTAAATTAGTTTCCTTGAATATCAATTCTATGATGATTTTTCTAAATTCTATTGAAAATGGGATATTTAAGATGTTTTCCTAAAATACTGTTTCAAATTCTCCTTTTGGGGCAGTAAAGTTATTTGTAGAGTTACAGTATCATATCTGACAAACATGGTAGGATATTCCTTTTCTTACTTTCTCAAATGAAGGTTTTTGTAATTTCAATTCATGACTAAGCAATTACTTTCAGCATTATGTTTATGACAAAAATGCTTTTAGTCACATCCAGCTGTAGATTTAGAAAGTTAATCATAGAAGTATAGGAGTGTTGAAAAATATATGTGACCTGATGATATATTATTGTCCTTAAACTATATATTAAGATGCTTCAATAGATTAAAAAAAAAAGCATGAATCACCACAAGTTAAACTGTTACTCTCCTCTTTATATCTCTTTAACTGAGCTTCAGTAGAGCTTTGGAATTATGAACTCTCCAGAGATTTCCATCACTCATCCATTTAATATAAATTGTATTTCAACAGGAAACACAAAGCCTACGTTCCTGAAAACATCTCCAATAGCACCTCGACTTTGCTCATCTCATGTCTCTCCTGTCTGGTAAAACATTTCTGTCACTGTTCAGGATACTTTGGAAATGGTAGGATCCATCTGAACATTTTGAAAACATACTCTGAAGTTTTGTTTTTATAGAGGCTTAGCAACTGTTTTTATGTCTATTTGCATTCACAAAAATGAAATATGTGAACCTGTTTTACTTTAATTACTATTGTCATCACATATAACTACAATCCTAAATCTTGAATCAATGACATTTTGAAAGAGCATAATTGCTTTCCTCAATGAGATGGCATGTTGAAGAGACTGCTGTGCTTGTGACAACTTTGTGACTACAGGAAGCCTAAGAATTTAAAGGTCATTTGAAAAACTCCCCTGAGGTGTAATCACCACTGCTGTTTCCTGTCATAGAGCATATCCTTTGTTGATCCCCTACTCATGTCCTTGGCCACCACTCAGACCATCTCAATTCAGTGCAGTTCAGTCAGTTGAGCTGAGTTGAGCTGAGTTGAGCTGAGTTCAGTGAGTCACTGCAGTGGAGTTAAGTTCATGAACTTCTGTGCAGGTCAGAAGATAGTGTTGAAACCAGAGAATAAGGAACCAGAAGATTAGAACAGATTGCCAGAGTTAGTTTGAGGTCAAACAGAGAAATTCATTTAGAAGCTGAGAGAAGCCAGTATAAATCAGTCAGCTTGGAGAGGAGTTTGAACTAGAACAGCTGAGTTTAATGAGCCAGCTAGAGATCAGAAAAAACTAGAAAGGGTAAGTTTAGTGGCTATTCTTGGTTTTCAACTTGACCATATCTGGAATGAATTCCAATCCAGAATTAGAGGGCACACCTGTGATCCAGATTTTGTGACTGGAAGACACAAGTTTCTAACCCAGATCTTGGCATGGAGATCTTGAGGCATAGTGGCCTTGAAAAGCTTAGACCCAGGCAAGATAGTACACACCTTTAATCCCAGGAGACTGAGGCAAGTAGACCTGTGACTCAAGAGAACGCTGACTAATACAGTGAGCTTATTCAGCAGTAATCCTCCAGGATGACAATTACATCTGGTGAATAAAAGGCACTTTTAATATCATAGAATAAAAATGTGGAAATAAAATAAATTGCATATTCATGATATGCAATCTCACATTCACTTTTGATGTGTTCTAATATTTCTATTGGATTACTTACTAAACATACTTAAATTATTAAAAGCTGTCTCTAATTTCAAGTATCTCTCTGTCTCAAAATTTTTTGTCTTGATCTCTTAACTTTCCTTTATTAACTTTTAAATTGTGGTGCACGAATGCCCCCTCCCCGTGTGTGTGTGTGTGTGTGTGTGTGTGTGTGTGTGCACGCGCGTGCGTGTAAACATGAATGGTGTATTAGTCAGGGTATTTTAGAGTCACAGAACTTATGGAATGTCTCTCTATATTAAGGAAATTTATTGTGATGACTTATAGTCTGTATTCCAACTAGTCCAACAATGGGCAGCTGTGGAGGGGAAATTCATTAAACTAGTAGTTGTTTAGTTCGCAAGGCTAGTTATTTAAGCTGATCTTCTGTAGAAGTAGGTTTCAAGAGGTGGGCTGGCAAGTATGTACAAGAAGTCAAAAAAGAGTGAATCTTTCTTCTTCCAATGTCCTTATGTGGGCCTCTAGCTGAAGATGTGGCCCAGATTAAAGGTATCTCCCACTGCCTGGATCTAAAACTTGCTTTGTTCCAGGCTGACCTTGAACTCAGAGATCTGCTTAACTCAGTCTCCTGGAAACAAAAGCAAGTACTACCTTGCCTGGGCCTAAGTTTTTCTGGCCACTCTGCCTCAAGATCTGCATGCCAAGATCCAGGTCAGAAACCTGTCTTTCAGTCTCAAGATCTAGGTCACCAGTATGCCATCCACTTCTGAATTGTAGTTCATTCCAGATGTTATCAAGTTGACAAGCAGCAATAGCCAGTCACACATGGGTACATGCAGAGTTCAGAAGAGAGACTAAGGTTCATTGTACATAGAATTATAGGCAATTATGAGATTTTGAATTGCTAGGAATTAGATAATAGGAACCAAATTCTGGTCCTTTGTACAAGGAACAAGTGCTATGAACCTTTGACACATCTTTCTAGCCCCATCTTTATTTTCAATATACATTCTCTTTTAATTCCTTTCTTTACTTTTAAAGAAAAAGTGACTCTAACTATCTAGACCATGTATTGAATTCTTATTGAATCTAAAGACTGTGTCATATATTTGGGCCATATATGTAAGTAAATAACAGTATTTGTTAAAACTATGTTCATAAATATTTCATGGATAGGTTATAATAAAATGCAGTAAATTTATAAACATAATTTTTAAATTCTTAGAAAACAAATTTATAGCTAATGTGATTATTTACATTTATGTTATTAGAAAGAAAAAATTTAAGTTTCCCAATTTGATGTTTACAAAAGTCAGCAGGAATCTATGTGTAAGTTATGGCAGGAAAATCTTTCTGACTTTTCTTTCTGAACCTACTATGCATTCTTATTTCTCAATTCTCTTCTCAGATACTGTGGAACTTATATCATCCAAACTGTGTCTTGAGGTTTAAATCATCCTGTCTTACATCATAACACCACACTGAAGGGGTACAGTCATTTGTTAACTGAAAAAAATATTTATTGAACATCTTGGTATCTGGGTGCCAGAGAATACATAGTTTGCTTATATGTATTCTTTGCACTGAATTAATGTTTGTTAATAAATATTAGACATTAAATAGAAACAGATAAAGATGATTATAATACCAGAAATGGTGAAATACATAGAGTTTTGACACATATGCCGGAGAGAATCAAAGCTACTTTGGTTCATGAACACTTCTCTGAGGACAAGATCAAGACATGGTGATTTGAAGGATCTGAGAGTCACAGGTATTAATGTCTTCAAGTCATCCCTTATGTGAGGGTAACGAGATGATGCCTTATTGAACCTAGCCTCTTTGAAGATAATTATAGCTTGCACTTTAGAGAAATGATTGAGAAATAACAGCAATGGAATCTGAAAAAAGAAGTTAAAAAAAATCTAAGAACTGAACAAGGGGAAAGTCACGATACTGGACAATGGGACTGCCAGACTTCCTAGTACCCAGCTTCCTTAAACCTCACAATTTTAATACTACTGTCCATCTGTTCTGTCATGGTGAAGTGTCTTCTCCCACTTCACTCTGTACCAGCCTTATAAACTACATAGTATTTACTATCCAAATTTAACATTCCACACCGATTAGTAATCTTTTCTCTTTTTTTTATTTTCCACCAAAATTAACATCAACATAGTTGAGTGTCACCAGGACAATTACATGTGTGTCACATCAGGAGAATATTGTGCTTCTTTTGTCCTTCTGACTGATTTCACTGTGTTCAAATTTAAATATTCACTCAATATAAACTGTAGTCTTTTTTGCTAATAAGAGCATAATTTTCTTCAAGATTAATCAGGGATCTCTGAGTTACTAAATACTTAACCTCTCCTATCAGTTCAATTCTACTCAGACTTCACCTTAGAATGGCTCTCTAACCTCTTTTATCAAATATAAGAACTGAGCAGGGGGATAAATCATGTGATACTGGGCAATGAGACTATCAGGCTTAGTAGTACTCAGCCTCCTTAAATGTCATAATTTTAGTACTACTATCCCAGGCATTTACACTTAAGCTTTCTTATTCCTGGATCCTTTCCCCATTAATTCAAGTCTTGACATTACTAGTGCCTCAGCATCTATACCTTCTTTCCTGATCACCTCAGATAAGCAAGAACACATATTTTTCTCAAGCACTGTTCTGTACCATTCTGCAAACACCTCTGAGCTAATTATGTTTTCTTTTCATGTAGATTGAATATAGGTCATGTATATACTACTCAAATGAGTCTACCCCTCATCTTTTCTCCTAGTCTCTTGTATTTTTATGTCTCTGTCCTATGTTATCCACAAATTGTTCAATGATTGAGTTAATTGGCATATCTTCCACTCACTGCTTTATGTCAACAACCTAAAATGTGGTCCTGGGTCACAATAGGAAGTTTTAGTGAAAGATTCACTGTCATTTTTTATAATTTCTTTTATCTATGTTTTTACACTCCAATCATTATCTCTCTCCCAGTCCGCCCTGCAACATTTTCTCACCCCATTCCTCCTCTTCCCTGTATCCAAGAGGATGTCCCCAACCACCCTTCCACCCCACTAGGCCTCCCCAATCTCTGGGGCCTCAAGTCTCTCTAGGGTTACGTGCTTCTCTCACTCAGGCCAGCTGGTGTATGCTGCCTGGTTGGTGGCTGTGTCTGAGATATCTTGGGGGTTAACATTAGTTGAGACTCCTGGTCATATTTTTATGCTTTGCTATCTTTCCCAGCAGACAAAAGATAATTCTGAGAGTTGGAGCAGGTGTAGTATTTACAATGGCATCTGCCATGTGGTGTATTCTCACTGAAGTTGGAAATGATGGTTAATATTAATACAGGAAAGATAAGGGATTTCAGAAAGGTGAAATATTTATTTACAAAAGATCAAGTGATATTTCATCAAAACCTTAGAGGAACTGTGAAAAGATATTTCAGAGGTTAGAAATATTAAGTAGGGAAGGGTAGAGAGCATGAAAGAGTATGGCTGTGGACAGCAAAGAAGGCATCTGATCACTGTGGAATTATAATAAAAGCTCACACTTCTCTGAAGTATGTCTCTTGTTTGTTAGTCCCTCAATGTTTATTCCTCCATAATCCCCACAGTGAAGCCCTAACTCTCAGTGTTATGGTAACTGCAGTTGGGTCCTTGGGAGTAATTAGGTCATGTGTGTGGAGACTTCATGGATGGCATCCTTGTACTCTCAAAAGAGACCTTAGAGAGCAATCTTCTCTCTTTACCCTATGAGCAAAAACTCTCCACATAATGTGGCCAGTCTGAGCTGTGAGATTATAATTTAGTACTTAAAAGCCCCTCAGAATTAAGATACACTTTATAGCAACCTGCCCCAGGCAAAATCCATTCCTAATTATACTGCTTAAAACTATGAGCTTGCATTTGTCAACAGTAAGTACAAAATATCTTTAAAAATTTTTTCAGCCTCTGGTCTCTTTCTGCCTCAGTTTATACAACTTGACACAGCTAGATGATTAGCCCACAAGCAAAAATCTGACTGTTCACTTCCCACTACAGCTGACAACTCCCCGGGTGTACTATTACTAAATGTAAATATTTCATATTCCTTACATTTCAATCATCAAGCACTCTGCTTTCCCTCCCCAAGCTACTTTTTCAGGTTCATCTCCCACCTTTCATTTCCTAATCCTGTGTTCTGAAGTCCAAATGGAATATCAATCAACACATCTCCATTCATTCCTTCTGTGGAAACCTGATGTCTGCTATACATTTAACTGGAGTGTGATGTTCCTTCTACCAACTTTCCAGCCTATGTGGCTTCTGGGCTTCTTATACCAGCTTAGTTGATATTGTTTTATACTGACTAAGTACCAACAGCCCTCTTCAGTTAATCATGCTGATTACACAGGTGGTTGCTGCCAACTGACAAGGAGGTTTTAGCACATTAGTCTTTCTTTTCCATTTTGTCCAGGCTGAATTATTAACAATATAATTTCTATTCCTCACAATCTACGTTTTTTTTCCTCAGAAAGTACTTAGTTGTTATGCAAAGATTAAAAACATATTATATGGAAATGTAATTATATTTAATCACTCCTCCAGGCCTGAATGCTGAAGAAACTTGTAATGCCCTTTATGAATTTTTTAGAAATCACATACTGTTGTCCTGGAAGATATAGGAGAGATGGAATTAATGGGAAGGGAAGGGGACAATGTAACTTTTCTCCAAAATTCTTTCTATGCTGTCCCTGTGGTCAATGTTTTATCAGCAGATCTCAGCTTGTCTTATCAGGTCCAGTTGTCAACAGAAGAAGTCAAGACTGCACATGACTAAGTGGTTACCATGTTGTGAATGAGACTCCTTTATTGGCAAGCCAGATGATTTAGTGGACAAAATTGCTTGCTGTGCCTTGTCTGACAACCTGACTTCAATCCTTGGAAAGCACACAGAGAAGGAGAGAACGCACTCCTAGATGTTGCCCACTGACCTCCACATACAAATACAAGTGCATATGTGTGTACACATACAAAAACACACAATGAAATAATGCGTATTAAAAAGAATTAGATCCATTTCAAGAAAAATTTAATGTTCATCTGTTTGCACAGATTTTAACAGCTTCTGGAGATCTCCTTAAATCTGAGGTTTAACATAGATGAGTAGTAGGTGTTTTGATACTGTGTTTTTGTGGACCCCAGCTTGAGTGTGATTTCTTCCTTTTGTAATGACATATTGGTTTTTCATATTGCTTATTCTTCTGTAAAATGACAATGAGGTAAGACTGATGCTCTTCCTCACCAGTGCAACAGCAACCATCCACTGTCTTATACCAGGAAGAACAGCATGGGTCCAGAGAGCATGTCTTTCCAATACTAATTTTTTCATTTAGACTAGATATTAAGTGTTCTGAACCAATCTATAACATAACTGAGAACTATTGAACAAACATCTGTTATGCCTTGAGCTTGAGTAATGACAGCTGATATTGAAAATATGTCAGCTTTCTTAACATTATCATGAACAGAATTCTCAATTAACCTACAGATGTTGTCAATTACAACAAATGCTTTTTCAGGGATGAGAGATGCATGGTCAATCTTAGATATTTCACTGTCGATAAAACTCCAATATGCCATTAGGAAAACACAGGAATATTATGAAATGAGTCAAAAATCACCAAAATGTAAACTGATGCCACATGGGCATACTCAGCAGCAAGAAAGAGCTCTATTACTGGTAAGTGTTCTCATTTCTTTGCTTCTATTTTAGGCACTTAAGTATGTGAGTAGCCGTAACCCATGATTGTCATCAAGTATATCTTGCAATTTTCCCTCTCCTCTCCTCTCCTCTCCTCTCCTCTCCTCTCCTCTCCTCTCCTCTCCTCTCCTCTCCTCTCCTCTCCTCTCCTCTCCTCTCCTCTCCTCTCCTCTCCTCTCCTCTCCTCTTCTTTCCTCTCCCCCTTTCTTCTCCTTTTCTCTTTTTCTCTCCTCTTCTTTGCTTTCCTCTCCTCTCCTTTTCTCTTCTCCTCTCTTCTTCTTGCCTTTCCTCTCATTTTCTTGTCTCTTCTCCCTTTCCATATGTGTCTTTCTTTCTGTCTCTCTATGTCTCTTTCTGTGAGTCCCTCTACCTCCTTCCCTTTTCTCTGTCTTCCCCTTTTCATCCCTCCCTCCCTCTTTCCACCTCTCCCTCTCTTCCTTCAAGAAGAGTCTAACAAGCATAATTCTGGTTACAAAGAAATCTGATCTTGAGATCAGTGGGATCTGATAAGTGGTATACTATTCAATATTTTTCAATATGCAATATATGTAAAAGATAAAAGTGCTATTTATATATTTTATACTTATATATGTATTTATACATTTATATTAAAATATAAAATATATTTATATATACATATTATTTAGTAAATACTGATTATTAAGTCAGTTAAGAAAGAAAGGTATAGATTTTATCTACAAATCTTCAGCTCTCTCCCTCTTAGACATCCTATTTCTCACTGTATCAAGGATTTAATATGTTCTATATATTCCACAGTTCTCAGCAGAGTGATCTGCTAGTAGATTTTAAACTTCTACTTCTTGCAGATATTCTGGTCTTAAGTCAGAATCCATAAGCAATGACATCAAGGGGATTCCCACAGATCTTATGCAGAGTAGCATCTTAAAATTAAGTTTGTGTACGTTAATATATTAATCTTTACAGACTACTAACAGATTTTTCTCTTTATCTTTAAATGATATCTTTACAATGATATTCAGATTCAGTTAAGGTAAAGAGGATCTGAAATGAAGCCAGAATTTAAATCTAACTCTAGGTGGCTACAAACTTGAAAAATGCTCTGAAATACAACTCTAACTGGTAACTGTCTTTATGTACCTTCAAAAGTTCAAATTTGGGTGACACTTGGACTTAAGCCAGACATCTCCTTGACATCTATCAGTGAAACTACCTACACATTCCCAAATAGACTTGCCTTGTACCCATGTTTTCCTAAGGATGTTAAGACTTAAAACAAACAAACAAACAAACAGGTCAGGACTTCCTTTTAAATTTGAATTGTATGCAGACAATAAATGAATATTTGGCCAAAGATGTCCTATAAATTGATGGCCACCGGTTAATGTTTGTTACATACTTGTTTCCAAATTGTTCATCTTCATTGCCCATCAAAATACATCATGCCTTGCAAAATGTGGACTTCAACATCACTTTTCTTGAGTTTTATTATTCTGCCTTCTGCAGAGCTTGTGTTAGTTGGCATTTTAGGAAAGACTTGAGTGCTTCTAAAGAGCACCAATATGAAGCTCAATCTTATAGTCTGCTCTCCTTTTTCTGTGCCTGATGTCATTGACATCCAGTGAGCACAAAAAAAGTTTGAATATAAAATATTATAAAGTAAAAATATTAATTTATAACACATCACCACTTAAGCTTATGAAGAGAGTCTCTAGGTAATGGTGTAGAGAAAATAATAGCTTTTGGTGAAAGCACTAAAAGAAATGTGATTTTTTTAATGTGTTTTAACTGTATAATAGTATTTAGAAAGGTAATTCTGGAGGATAACTCAAAGAATAGACATGGTATGTACATAATTTTATTGATTTGTGTATATTGCTTTTAAAAGTCAATAATAATGAGTTAGAAGAACGTTGAACACAGAGTGCCAAAATTTGTGTAATATTATTTTACTACAATTCTTAACTACATGTGTCTGGAAGAAATAAATAAACATGTTTGATAAATGCTAAATATTTGTTTCTCAACTAAAATTCTTCTTATAATTTGAGTATTTGTAAGTACTTTATAAATTTTCATTTGACTTTGAATTTTTGTACATTAACACATGATAAGATCTATTAAGAGGAAAAAATAAATAATTCAACTACAGACTTACTTAAATAAGTATAAAATAATCAGAAATATATTAAATCACTTCTAAATCTAATGATATTAATGAAATTCAATTTAACTTAAAATTTGACTTTCTATGCCTTTATTATATTTCAACTAATATATATATATTAGTTGAAATATATATATATATATATATATATATATATATATATATATATATATGACAACTATGATTCCATGACAACTGTCATCGTTTTTCTTTTCTTTAGACGTTTATTTATTTTTATTTTCTGTTTATGAGATTTTGCCTAAGTATAAGTTTGTTTTTCTTGCCACAAGGTGGCATTTTACAGCTTTTCTCCTCATCTTTTGCTCTTGCCTTGTTTCTGCCTCCACTTCCACAGTGTTCCTTAAGGCCAACAATGCATAGTGCAGTTATCCTCTTTAAGGTTGAACTCTCATCTATCACTTATTTTCTGTAGCTTCTCTGGCCAGGAATCTCTGCTTTTACTAATATTCACTGAAAAGAGGGGCTTCTGAATTAAGATTGAACATATATTTTTGTCTGAGTTTAAACATAAGTGTTTAAAAGGTAGTTTGAGGCCATGCCAATCTAGCTAAATAACAGTATTGCTTCCTCTGCCTAGGCTATCTCCTACACAAAGTCTTCAGCCAAGTTTATAGAACCAGACATGGGTTATCTCCTGCAGAGTATAAGGCAATCAGAGAGCAGGTGGTTATCCATATAACAGAAGTGCAACCATGACACAAGCGAGAGTGACCTACATGACAGGTTGGTCTTTGCAGTTTATTGAGTTCACAAGAAGTTATGAGCAGTGCATTGTCTCGTCTAGTATCCTGCATAGCACCACATAGGACTATGAAAGCTAGCTAGGTGCTCCAGGCTGCTTTTTCTACGTAACTGCAGTGTATAGTCTATTCAACAATAGAGGCCTGTTGTCTAGTTCTAATAGGCAGCCAAGAGAAATGACAAAAGCTGATTGTTTTAGGGTGTTGAAGATATAGCTAATCAACAACTCCAAGGAATGCATCCCACTCCTAACACTGGTGTTATTGTTTAACATCTTACAGGTTTTAGGTGAAATATTTTCCCAAGTTGCAAAGTAGCTCCTTTTATTTCTCTTTCTAATAAATTATACTGCATGGTCCATGGCCACAGGAAATGACAGAGTGGCACTAGACAGAAGTGCAGATGTCCTTGCAGAGGTGTGTTCTAAGTGAGTTTGAGGTGGCCATCCTGAAAATCTGTGATTTGGATAGGTCTTTTATGATAGATACTTATATAATTCATTTGTCCAAGAGAATCCTTTTTTTTTTCTGATGTACCATCCAGGCTTTAAAAAAAATTATGTTAGATTTGACACAAACAAATTTCCATTGATTCTGACAATTATCACAACATACCTGTGGTTGTTCCTAACCACATTACCAACAATCAAAGAGCTGAAGTCAGAAACTAAGCAAATGGAGCCCAGGCTCACTGGAAATGTCCCAACTTAGCATCCAGTATTTCCTTCCTCTACAGCTCTCTTGCCTAACTCAGTTGTCATTATCACTCTTCAACACTGCTAAGTGTTTTCTAAACTAACACAGCCTCTTTCCACTCTGGCTTAGTTCAAAGTGGTGAAAAGTTTATACACTAACTGATGCTTTTCTTCCCTTCTATGTAATAATATTGAAGCTTCATTTTTCAGTGATGCCCAGTTTCCATGTGAGATTAAGGTCCAGTTTTTAACTGAAGCTTCATCACTCACAGATTTCCCCGTGTGGCTTTTCCTTGGGAGGTTCAGCCAACAAGTGACCATTACAAATGTGGATGCTTGGAGCCAATTATCAGACTGAGCTCTGGGACCTCAGAGGGGGAGCTAGCAGAAGGACCGGAGGAACAGAAGGGGATTGCAACCTCATAGGAAGAACAACATTGGCTGGACTGACAATTCAGTGCTCCCAGGGAGTAGGCCCCAAACCAAGGAGTGTACAGGGAGGAATCCATGGCTCCAGATATGCATGTAGCAGAGGATATCCTTGCCTAACAGCAATGGGAGGGGAGGCCCTTGATCCTGTGGAGGTTCGATGCCCCAGTGTAGGGGAATATTGGAGTGGTGGGGCAGGAGAGGGTGGGTGAGTGGGGGAGCATGCTCATAAGGGCAAAGGGGAGGCTAGAGAGGGTACATATGAGATGGGAGGTTATGGAAGGGTATTGAGAGCTGCACTGCCCCACGCTTGGGGGCCAAAATGTCACGGACCTCTCTGTCAGTGTTGGAACCCACACTGCCAAAAGCCTTGGGGGCTAAATTGTTAGAGCCTGTGCTGCCCCAAGCTGCTCTGGTCTGTGGGTCAGTGTTCAGCAAGAGAGAGAGTGAGGACGGACATGAGGAATGGAGACCAGACAGAGTGTGATTCAATCCTGTTTATTCGTCAGTCTCTTTTCCTAGTCCAAGTCCCAAGTCTTGAGTTCCTAGTCCCTAGTTCCTAGTCCCTAGTGCTTCCAAGTTCCAAGTTACTTCTTCCAAGTGCTAAGTGCCTAATGTCTAATTCCAAGTTCTTCCTCCAAGTGCCAAGTGCCTAATACCTAATAATAATTTCTTCTGTCTGACTCTCGCCTTTTATATGTCTCACTTCTAAGCCACATCTTTAAATCACACCTTTAAGTCATGCCCTTAGGTTTTGTCTCTAAATCTGATCTCTAAGTCATGCCCTTAAGTCACACACCTTTAAATCTCACACACCCAAGGGAAAATCCTGGGTATCTAAAACAAGATGTTATCAGAGTGTGCTCAGCTGTTGTAGGCTATTGTAAACAAGCCTCGTGTGTCAGGGTATATGGCTCAAGATGGCTGCAAGGATGATAGCTGCCTTCTGTTGGCTCCCCACAGAGGGGTAACCTGGAAGTGGGATATCATTTGAGATGTAAATGAATGAAATGACTAATTTTTTTTTTTTTTTTACAAAAGAAGTTGTTTTCCTTTATCATAGCCATTCTCTTCTCTCTAATGTCCTTAAAGCTTTCCAATTAAAAAACAAAACAAAACAAAACAAAAAACAAAAAACAAACATGTGACTTAGAATTTTTGTTATTAGAATTGCCCCTAAGGAAAACAAAGTGGGGCATTCCTTTTTATGTGTATAGATGTCTTTCACATGGCTCTGCTTACTATTTTGAACTGAATGTCCCTACAGCTGTGAACACTTGAAAAAAATAAAGCTATAAGACTATGTTTAATATTAGCCTTTGTAACATACCATGTATGACTGAAATTTTTTATTTATTTTTAATTTATGTATTATGGTGGACAGATGTGACAGAGGGCAAAGGTCAGAGAACCATTTTGTAAAGTTGATTCTTTTTTTCTACAATTATGAGGGATTCAGGGCCCAGACACAGATCTGGCTTGCCTGTTACATATTTTGCCCACCAAGAAATATCTCCGATCATACGTGGCTTTTAATAATTCTATACATTCCCTCTCTTTCCATCTTCTCTTATAAATATTTCAAGAAATAAAAAAAAAACATAATTTTCTTAGAATATGAATGAATCTATTGCATCCAGCAGTGAGAACCACGGATGCACTAAGTAATTCTTGAAAAGGTCCTACATGTAGAAGGGAAGATGACAATTTTCTCAACTAATCCCAAGATATTTCAGGTGGAAGAAATCACACATATTTCATGTACTTTTTCATCCTCCTATTTTATCTTTCCTTTAGTATAAAATTTGATAGTTTCTCAAAATGTTCTAAATTGGTATCTTTTCAAACTGTAAAATTTTGCAGAGATGAACTCTTTCTTGAATGTTTAAAAAACGTTTTTTTTTTTTTTCTATATCCCAAGTGCAGATAGATAGAACTGTTATCTATAACTGTGAATGGCAATTCCTTCCTTCTCATGTCTGACACAGGCCATGACTCAATAGCAGGGTTGTGTTGCCGTTCCTAAACCAACAAGCCATGCTGGCTTATGTCAACAGCGTCAAACGTGAAAGTGAATTATAGCCTTGCACTCAATCTCTACAGTCTGCACAGCAATAGCCAGTGTTTCAGAATGTGCAATTTAGAGACTTGGGAACAGGAGACTTATAAAGTTTATTTCTTAAAACTTGTACCAGAGTCAAAGCTGTGAGATTTCAAAATAAAGATTGATATAGAATCAGTTTAAAATACACCTACGGCTTTGTGGACAACAGGGTTTTTGTTCATAGTCTAAAATTTTGGAAAGGAGTTCAGTCAACTTGTGAAAAATATGTGAATGCCTGAGAAGCACAAAAATAATGCAAAGTTGGATTTCCTCAACTGTAGTCTGCAAGATAATGACTTAGACATGTAGGTCTGTAGACTAACCTTTCTAGTCATGTGAAGTGATTCAATAACAACCTATGAAGAGTACTTTTAATCTAAAATCTATAAGAATTTTAAAAAATAAAAGAAAGCATAAATTCCTCCTTTAAATGTTTCTCAAAGAAGGATTTTTATATAATATTTAGTAATTATATATTATTAAAGTAATCCAGTATCTTGGTGTTAATGTAACCTGTAATATGTAATAATTTCAGTGCACAAATATCATGAATTTTTATATGAACACATTGGTGCTCAAAGTATTTTAAGCTCAAGTTGGACAATGTGTAAAGAAAATATATTTATTTAATTTATAGTTTTTGAGACTATAAGTACATGTACAAACAGTCCATATTTCTGGGCTGTGATGAAGATAACCACAACAGAAGCAGACTCAAGAACATGAGATCATGGGGAAGGTAGGAAACCCAGAGAGAATCATGGGTCAGCGTTACTCTTTATAAATACCCAGGCTCCCAGGAATTAAGTAGAGTCCCATAAAATTTATGGGAAAATTCTTTAATTTTTTCCCAGAGCAGAGCACTCTACAACATGTTCCCTCCCACTAGTCACAAGCACTTAAAAATACTATGCTGAGACTCTCCCTCATGTTGGACAAACTTTTGAAGAATAGCAGTTCCATTATTTTGGGATATGGTCAAAAAAACCCTGAGAGAAGCTTCACCCTTTGCATTAAATATTCATAGTTTATTTGGAAACAGCTCTTCTTATGAAACGGTATATTAATTCAGATAACTGTCATTATTTAAATTAGGGAAATAGAGTCAGACTAATATATTTTAAATTACATAGTATACTCTGTATCTCTCTTTCACTCTTGAATATGATGGTAAATTGTCATACATTATTTCAAGGGCTGTTATTGTGAGAAAATTTTCGTTGAAGAAAATAGGTATATTTCTATCCCCAGTGGGCCTCTATTTAACCAGAAGAGCATGAGCAGTCAGTGAAAATTAGGTAATATTTCAAGTGGTAATAATTGTTATCACAAGAGAAGAGCTAAGATAATTAAAGAGACGGTGAGAGGATGCTTTCTATAGGATTTAGAGAAGGCTCTTAGGAGAACAGGAACAGAAAGAATGACTGTTCTGAATGATTGAAAGCATGACATTCCAGTGGTGGGAAGAAACAGTAATTCTGTGAAAAGCTGAGATGTAGTGAGTGCAAAAGATGAGAAGGGACTGGATTAAAAAAAAAAAAAAAAACAAAAACAGGGAGTGGACACTGCATCATGTGCAGATCTTAGCTAACACAGATTTGACCAGGTAAACCAGGGTGGTGTAACTCTTCATGATGAGATGGGATAAAAAAAAAAAAAAAATTGGGAAGGGTACCAAGGACAGATCTCTGAAAACTCCTACTGAGAAATGTAACATGGTGAAGCAATGAGTTTATGTGGTTTCATTAGAGGATCACAGGTGACTCAAGGCAAGTTAGTTGCCAAAATGCCCACTTCAGCAAAGATGCCAACTCATGAAAACTTTCTCTGGAGCTCCTATGCTGATCTGGCTGTGTAATCTGCATCTAACTCTAATTTGTGGAGGAGACTCATGTGATGTTTCAGACTATTGAATCTTACCAGTTTCATAAACTTCGGAGTCTTATGTCAATGTGGAGAGCTATGTTCAATTCTGACTCCAGAGCTAAGATACCCAGGGATTCAAGTAAAGGCAAATGAGAAAAGATATAAGAGTTGATGTCTATTTTGTCAAGAGAATATACATTTGAGAGACAAAAGAAGAAGTAGGAAAACGAAATAATTTATTCAAGCAATCTTTCATGAAACTGATGGTAGAATGGTATAGCAGCAAGAAAAGATTATTTTCTGCATAAAAATTCAAAGTTTCCCAAAACTTCTGATGATAATATTAAATGTAAGATAGGAATATAAGAATCCCTGAAAACATACATACACCACACACATACACACACACACACACACACACACATGTACACATAGACACACACAACACACACATAGACACATGTGTCTCTTTGTGTATGTGTGTGTGTCTATGTGTGTGTGTGTACGTGTGTATATATACACATACACATGTACACACATACACACATAATATATATATGTATATATACAAATATATATATATATATATATATATATATATATATATATATATATGATTGTGATGGTATGTATATGCTCAGCCCAGCCCAAGCTGTGACACTATTAGAAGGTGTTGCTCTCTTGGAATAAATGTGGCTTTTTTGGAGGAAGTGTTTCACTGTGAGTATGGGCTTTAAGACCCTCATCCTAGTTGCCTGGAAGCCAGTATTCTGCTAGCAGCCTTCAGATGAAGATGTAGAACTCTCAGCTCCTCTTGCACCATCCTTGCCTAGATGCTGCCATGTTCCAGCCTTGATGATACTGGACTGTACCTATGAACTTGTAAGCCAGCCCCATTTATCTATCTATCTATCTATCTATCTATCTATCTATCTATCTATCTATCTATCTGTTTAATTAATTATTATTTATTTATTTGTTTATTAATAAACTTTCCTTGATATTTATTTTTTGGGAATTCAGTGTGCCTGTGGCATTCATTTCAGCCCCAGAGACGTAAGGCACAAATTTCTACCCAGGATATAAAGGGAAGAACTTCACAGCTCAATCCAACTCCACTTTACATTTGAGGGTCTCAGTATCTTTTAAAATATCAGAATCACATTGTAAGTAGTCATTAAATTTTGACTAAATTGAAGTAAGAGTCTTATACTTTTAAGAATTCTGACATTAGCAAAATATATTACATTTTAGTGGAAAAAATTATCCTTGACATTTTTGTTACTATTGCTTCTCATCTGACATTCTTTGCCAAAACAATTTTTCTCCTTGATAGTTGAAATAAAGTTATTATCATCATCATCATTATTATTATTATTATTATTATTATTATTATTATTATTATTTCCAGTCTATATCATTTTACATTGGTAAATAAGATGGTTTCAAACAAATGCTTAAACTTGGAAGTTTGCTCAAATCAAATGGGATATGGACAATGAGCTGAATGTGACATGATTTCTCAATAAATAAAAATAGGAAAATGAGACATATTATTGAAAACTAAAACCATGAAGTTCCCAATGCATATATACTGACTTATGTATAACTTATGTAAGTTATATTCATCTTTAAACATTATTAATTATACAGTTTAAAAGTGAGAAATACATGGAGAGAAAGCAACAACAGGTCAGATATTTCAATCATTGCCATCATTTTCTGATTGGTGGGTAGTTCTGATATCATGGATAGTTCAAAGAAGACCTCATATAAACTATTGAATATCTTCTAGTGTACAGATTGCTTAAAATTGCTATACAGGCTATTTCTTTTGAGGAGACAATGTCTGTAAGTTCAATTGGACTGTTGACTTTTGTTTAAAAGAGGGAAGGTAACCTAGTATGTATAATCCATCTTGTACAATTTTATATATTAACTGATCCATGGCTGTCAATTAATTCTTGGTTATGTTATTAGAAGTACAAATACAAAATGTTAGAGGAAAAAGAATAAAAATTGGGCTAGGAATGATAGTATATGAACTTGGATAGGAGGAAGTGGCTTCAGTAAAACATCTAAGGATGAGATACATTCCTGCAATCAGCCCAGGTTAGTGGTCAGGGTTCCAGGACCATCCCTTGACTGCTATCAGTAAGTACTCATCAGAGGGATCATCTAAGGCACACCTCAATGGAGAAATATCTTTCTTACTGGCATAGAAAAAGACAAATTACAGAACAATGAGCAAAGTGGTATTACATTAAAATTTCAGTTTGCTTACCCAAACAAGAATTGCTGAGTTTTCTGAGAAGCTAGATGTGTTGCTCCTGCTGTTAAATCAAGAAGAAAAAGAAAGAACTGAAGAGAGTGCCACTGGAAGTACAGCTCTCTCAATGACATTGAAGTTCTCAGGCTCAGCATTCTTAACAATGCCCAGTTTGTGTAAGCATTGGCTTAGCTGATGCAGATATATAGACCTACAGGGTGCTTCTCATTATACACTTACATTAGATGTTCATCATCCATTATTTGGGCACTGGATTGAACTTTTAGAAAATAACTGATTTAAAAATATTTTTATTGTTGAAATTTCATACGTTTTTGATTGAGAGCCCAACTTTTAAAAGCTGAGCCATTGATTCTAAAAATATCTCCTTCACTATACTGATAATGTTTTCCTAAAAATAGAATTGCATATAAAATTTAAAATATTTTATTTATAGTGGAAAAGATATTATTTTTTAATAAGAATTAATTTTCTACAATAAGTCTGGTTAAAGTCAATAAATGAGATGCCATGAATATAAATAACAAAGTTAACATAAATATGAATTAGAAACCACATTAAGCATTAAAAAGTTGAAAATGGCTCTTTTTTCAAATGTGGCAATATGGAAAAAAGAAAATTCCATGCTTCCATAAAATTGAATATAATTATTATCTATCTCCATTTCAATTTCTCAAGCTGCATTTATCACTGCCCAACACAGCTCTCTCCCCACTTCATGTCTATTTGATTTTTTTGCTTATAACACACTAAATATAGAAGTTATTGTAACTCATATGCATGATATAGATCTACCCACTGGTCCATGAGAACCCACCTACAGCCACATTCTCACAAAAGGATGACTCTCCCTCATGAAGTACCTATTCACTGCCAAAAGCTGTCAGTAGGCATGTGTAATGTTGATCTTTGATATTCAATTATATATATATATACATATATATAATATATATATGTATATATATATATTCAAAAATAGTAAATATGAAGTCGCCATTAACAGCAATGAGTCATGTAAGTTTGTATTTAGCAAAGAACTGGCAAAGCATGAATGGTAGATCTTTAGTACAATGATACAATGAACACAGCTCAAATCAATGAACAACCTTTTTTTAAAATTTCTTAATAGCCCTGAGAAGCAGAAATTATTCTGTGAACTATTTATCTATGAAGCTGAAGAGTCTGAATGCAAAGATGAGGGTTTACCTTTTAGCTTAAGGGCTTTGGAAATATGCAAATAAGATTTTCAGAGACTTATAGATAGCAAAACAGAGTAACATTCCAGATCATTTATATCAAGGCAAAGCCTGGGCCATGGTTATTCAAAGGGCAATGCTATATATGCCGTAGATGACCTTTCTACCATATATTGATTTAATTTTTTATGTTTCTAAAAATATTTTCGTCTGGTCGTCTTATGTATTCTTTATATTCAGGTCAAATCCCCTCCTGCCCCTGAAATCTCTGCTTAATGTTTGGAGCAGAGATTGTGCCAATCTGGTTACATTCTATATGCCATGATTCTTAAGCCATTAATTATGGCATGTTTAAAAATTTATCCTCAAATGTGGGTAACGAAGGCTTGTGGAATTTCTTCAGCTGAGAATAGCTCTGAAGGTGTCCCAAAACAAAACTATACACTTAAAACTTCAGAACATCAGAATATGTTTGTAATTTTTGGAAATATGTTGAACATTTTTGTGTGGTTCTTGGGAATGAATTTCATAGATGACAGTTTTCTCACTATACCAAAACTTGGACCTCCAAGTCTAAAATCAAGTGTGTGTTCATCTGTAGAGTATACAAGGTATTTTATAACGTGAATAAATATCAAATGAATGATTGTTGGGTTTATAGGTGAATGAATATATTTATGAGCCTGAAAGCATTTTACACTAAAAGATGAGTAATATTGACCCATAAACTATTTCTTAACATATAAAATCATAGAAATTTGACTTTTAGTTTTATAAACAGAGGGAAGGTACATGAATGTACATCTGTGAATATGTTCCAGAAAATAACAATCACTAAATGCTTTTTCAATGTAAATTTAACTTTATGACAGTGATAACATAGATGAAATATGAATTACAGAACCTATATATGAAAAATTCACTAATTACTTGTGGGTGTGGTCAAATTTAAAACTATCATTAGCTGAGAAAATCTATAAAGAGCAAGAAAAATAATGAATTACCTCCAAAAGTCAACACACAGGAAGACAAAATTTGTCAAAGCAAAAGAAGCCATAAGAAAAGTGCAACAGTGAAGTCAGCGTGGGCTTAAAGGATAGACGGTAATGAACAGTTGATCGGAGCTTGATAAGGGCTGAAAGCTTCCGTTGATTATGCGAATGGGGCTTAGGGCTTCCATTATTGAACGGTTTTCCGCAGCTTTCTTCAGCAGATATTAAGCTTGTAAAGAACAAAAAGACTTCAGGAACCTAGTCTTTAAAAGAAGCAATAATAGCATTTGGAAATTTTATTAAAATACAAAAGGATCAAAAATCTTTAGAGAGCTAATCTGTGCGGTGATCTTGCATTCTCTTTGTACAACTAAATTGAGTCTTTAGTATTAGACCTCAACTGTGGCACTGTAATTACACAACTAACTACCCACCTGCAGTTCAGAGAGTGTGGTGTGAACTGGGTCAGGCTGGAAAGAAGTCAAAATACTTAAACAAGGAATCAAATACTTCCATGGCACAGAGATTTGGCTTTTAGTGTGACAATGAAATAGTTGACACTTGGAATAGCAAAATTTTTAGGACTTCATACATTTGCACTTATAATCTCTTAAAAGCCTTTAAAAATTTACAAACAAAGGGACTGAACTTGGCAGAAAACCTCTAATATATGAAGGTCAAATGAGTTATTTTCTCAGATTTTATACAAAATGAGAATACTAACTCAAAGTTTCTAGCTGCTTTTCACAAGGTATAGTGAGAACTTTGGTTCCCTGAACCTGAACTATAGCATGATCTCAAATTTGTCTGATATAAGCTCATGTGACATTTCATGTATTTTCTCTGTAGCAACTTTAGTACATACTCTTGGTAAGACATGAAGAATTATTTACAGAACAGAGAATACGTTTTAAGTAACAGAGTAAAGAAGGCATCAACAAACAATGATTACAGCAGTAAACCATTCTCAGAATTCTGAAGCTATCATCGAAACTGCACTGTTTACCTACTGTTTTGGAGAGATTTCATTTCCAAGTATCAGTCATAAGCTGGCAGCCAGAGGAAAAATACACAGACTGATAGCGTTTCAATGATGGAAACAGCACTTTTTCATAAGTTTCAGATTCTGGGGAGAAAAACTCTACTCTCTTGATCAAATCCAATCTTGTAATTCAAATGAAGGCTTGTTGTTTCTGCACTGACAGCATGAACTTTTCAAGCACAGTACCTGGTGACAATATCAAGACATAAAGATTATTAGACATGGTATGAGCTCAGCTAAGTTGTTAGTCTTTTGTATAGAACACCTAGCAAATGGTTTCTTGCAGTTCATTTGAAATACAAAGGGAACTTTTTATTTGGTGTCACGTAGTATATGTGACAATAAAAATAAATACAAGTATGATCATTATGAACATTAGATAATACGTGATATTGTGAGAGAAGAGTTGTCCAGAAAATAGATTTGCCTAGTACAAATAAATAAGTATTTACAGTATTTTCTCTCTAAAATTTTATTACAAGTAACTTGGGAAAAGCAAGTATTTCTGACTTAGGGTGGTGGCTCCACACTTTCTGAAAAGCAAAGAGGTTTGCTTGGTTAATGAGTATAGCTTAACCACAGACAAACGTTTTCTTCTATGTGGATGCTGTACCTCAGTATTGCTATTGTAGCTGAATTAGAATATCTCTTACGATACATAGATCTTAGTTTTGCCCTGGCTCCAGTTTTTGTTAACTTAAAATTAATTCTCAATGTGAAAGAACATATTTAAGGTCTATAGTAGAATTTGTTTGAAAAAAGTTGCACATTTAACAAGTTGGATTCTTTTTTGTAAGTGGTTGAACACAAAGGAAAAGGTCTGTCAAGAGTGTATAGGTCTAGAGGACAGAAAACATGGCCTAGCAGATCAGAAAACATGCTCCTCTGCAGAATACCCAAGTTCAGTTTCCAGTGCCCATGTTATATGCTAACAAATACCTGTAACTGCAACTCCAAGAGGTCTGACATCTTTATCTTGATCTGTGGGTGTGGGGAGCCGACAGAAGGCGGCTATCATCCTTGCAGCCATCTTGAGCCATATACCCTGAAAAGAGACTTGATTACATTAGCCTACAACAGCTGAGCAACTCTGATAACATCTTGCTTTATATACCCAGGATTTTCCCTTGGGTGTGTGAGACTTAAAGATGTATGACTTAAGGGTGTGACTTAGAAATCAGATTTAGAGACAAGACCTAAGGGCATGATTAAAGGCGTGACTTAGAGGCATGGGTTAGAAGTGACACATATAAAAGGCGAGAGGCAGACAGGAGAGTTCAGAACAATTTGGAGTATCAGAGAATCAGACACTTCAGAGAGACACTATGAACAGAGAATCAGACACTTCAGAGAGTACAACTTGGAACTAGGAATTAGGTTAAAGAGTACAACTTGGAGAACAACTTGGAGTTAGTTATTAGACATTAGACAGTACAACTTGGAGTAGGAATTAGGCATTGAGGAAGAAGACACTTGAACTAGAGAACTTGGAAGAAGAATTATTAGTTATTAGGAACATAGCACTTGGAGGAAGAACAGAGAATTAGGTATTAGACATTAGGCACTTAACACTTGGAAGAAAGAACTTGGAACTTGGAGGCACTAAGGACTAGGAACTAGGGACTAGGAACTCAAGACTTGGGACTTGGAGAGAAGAAGAGAGACTGGAGAATAAACGGGATTGAATCACACTCTGTCTGGTCTCCATTCCTCATGTCCATCCTCACTCTCTCTCTTGCTGAACCCCAACCCACAGACCGGAGCAACTTGGGGCAGTGCAGGCTCTAACAGTTTAGCCCCCAAGGCTTTTGGCAGTGCGGGTTTCAAACACTGACAGAGCAGTCCGAGACATTTTGGCCCCCAAGTGTGGGCTAGAGCAATTCTCAACATTTTTGACGCCCAAGTGTGGGGCAGCTCAGACTGCAACATGTGGGCATCTTCATTTCACTTGCACTTGATCACACATGCATACACACACAAATAAAAATTATCTAGTTTTTAAAAATTACAGGTATAGTAGGTATGGTCACCCCACTTATAACTTCAGTTCTCTGCAGAGATACATGCAGGCAACCAAGAGGTCAAGACAAGAAACTGGTGAAATCTAGCCTAAGATACATAAGACACTTTCTCAAAAGACAAACATAAGCAAATACATCCCAAAATACAACAGAAACATAAAGAGTATGAATATGTCAAATGTTATCGTAGTGTTTTTTAATTATAAATATTTCGATGTGTTAAATGTATAAGTTTAACAAACACAGATGATAAATATTCTTACCAATATTATTATCACCAGAATATACATTGAGACAAAAGCCAAAGGCAAAATAAATTCACCAAAAATGTCAAAAGCAAATGTGTCTGAAGGCAGCTGACCCTCAGAAGGAGCTTATTCAGCACAGTCGATCCAATGCAGTATAGTAAAATGTTGGTGAGGGTTTTATAAGTTAATGGCTTATTGAGTCATCTGATACAAACAGAATCACATGGCAAGAGTATAGAGTATAAAGAAGAAGTTGTTTGCTCTGAGGACGTACAGAGAAAAAAGTGTGTTATGTACTAGAACCACTTTAAAATGAATACAAGTGGGACCATTGATGTTTCACAATGTATAAATGGAAAACTGTCTCTTATTTACTTCAGAGTACCTTTACTTATTTTCAGATATAAGGCCTTCTGGGTCTTTTTTGATAGACTAGGTTTTCAACACATCTATTGAAAACCTGGCTTTTATCACTTAGTGTCAAGAAGTTTTGAAGTCAAGAGGTTAACTTGATATTTGACCCTAATTTATAAAACAATAATTATGGTATTGCCATAATGCTGGGTATCTTAATTTATACATCTACTGGCTTATATATTTAAATAATTTTATATAAATCTAAAATCAGACACATGCCAGTGAATTATATGTCCAGAACAGTATTGGATATGTTTCAACTTAGTTTTATTTCAATAACACAACACAATAGAAACTACTTTTATCACCATTAAAGACCAAGAGCCAGACTTCAGGGGTCTGCTTATTTTGAGTTTAACTAATCTACTGGTTTCTGAGAAAACCCCCTTTGATGAAATTTAGAAAATTATTGTACAGTCATAAGAGGTAATTGAAAGCAAATACCATGGGGGAGGGATCACTCAGTAAGTGGAAGGAATGAGTACATACAGTTTATCACCCACTTGGGTCCTTATTTATCTTTCTTGTTATGTGGCCCCAAAAAATGTTCAACTTCTATGCCACATTTTCCTCAATATAAAATAGGGATAGTGACAAAAATTAACTCTAAGACATGATTTCAACATTAAATGCTTTGGGAATTAAAGAGAAAAAATATATAGAACAGCAGAGACACACAGTAAATATTATATATGTAATTGCAAGAAAAATTAAGATGTTTCCCTACCCCCCTTTTTTTGTCTGTTGGAAAACAGTTAAAAAAACAAAAACAAAAACAGCATGTACATATTTTCTGGTCCATAGTGAGCAAAAGTAAACTTTGAACCTCATGATGGTCCCTCTATTTTTCTTCTAAATGACTATCTGCTAATAAAGACTATATTCACTTGGAGAACTATTTGCTTTTTAAAAAATGTAATTAGAGAATTGAGCATGTAAATGTAGACCTGTAATCCTAGCACTTGGCAGGTAGATTTAGATGGATCATAAGTTGTGGGTTATCTTGCCTACATAATTAGTTTTAGGCCAGCCTTAGATCCAGAAGTCTCCCTCCACCCTCTCTTTTTTTCTTTGTCTCTCCCTCCCCTTCTCTCTCTCTCTCTCTCTCTCTCTCTCTCTCTCTTACACACCCACCCACACACACACACACACATCACCCAGAAAACCAACCAGTTCCTTATATGTATATGTATTTTTATTTCCTAGACACTACCGTCTTTTGCATGTCTGTTAACTGACTTAACAACATTTCAAGTACTATCTTAAAATATTTCTCTTCCTCTGTTCCTGGACTTCCCATTTGAGATTGCATTTAAATCTTCTTTGAGAATAATGGCGCCTTATATTTCACATGCTTCTAGCCAAAAATTTGGTATTGTGCCTTTTATAATGTTAACAACACTTATGGAAAGATCTAGTACTCAGATTGAGTATATATGCCACATCTATAAGCACTATTAGATTTAGCTAGCACATACTGATACTATTGCAAAGATCATGAGTCATTTTCACAGCTATATTTCTGAAAAGTTCTTGGTCTATTCTCATCTGAATTAAGCATCATTTGTTCTATTTAGTTTTTGTTAACCATCCTCAGAAAATCCCCAACTTCATGACCCAAGAGAAAGTTTTCTACCTGCTCCCTTGAAGCTCCTTCTCAGTATGGTGCCATTTTTTAAACTTTTCTATCATGCTTTGGACCTATTTTATAGAAATGACACAGCAGCACAATGATACAGATTCAGCGTCAGAGTCAGAAAGAACCATTTCATGCATACTTCATCTCCTTCTACAGTTTCCCCGGTATTGTTTTAAGCCCTTCTTTTCTGCTTTTTTGCTTTGTTTTGTTTTTATTTTTATTTAGTTTTTCTTTTCAGTCAGCAAAATTGTTCAGTTCTTACCACATAGACTTTATTGTCCTAGGTCTACAACTTAAAATATGTCAAAAAGATATTACTTTCATACCTTCTGCCAGAATGAGTCTATAATCTGATAGAAATTATAATCTGGTAGGGTATGGGTACAGAAACAAACAAAAAGTAATTTTAAGAACTGACATGGAGACTTTTTTTTCCAAATAATTTAGTGTTCATGTGTCAAAATTTTATTGCTATCTTCCTAGAGGGGAAATATTTTTAGTAAGAAAGCAGAAAGATTAGATTCAGATTTTTTTTATATAGCATAATAGAAATGGTTAATATTGTTGTACTAGGCAAAAGAGAAATCTGGGCAGAGATTATTAAATGAGAATTTCAAGACTAGATTCTCTTCCTAAATTGGCACTACACTTAAGAAGTGGTTGCTAAAGCTTTCAGTGGTGGGACTGGGACACCAGTCCATGCACAAAACCTGCGATCTACAATTCACCCTAGCTACAAACATGGTGGGGCAATGGTGGTACAGAATTTGTGGGAGTGGTGAACCAATTACTGGTATAAATTGAGGCTCATACCACTAGAGGCATTTCACGTCCAACATGCCCTAGAGGAATAGGATCTAGAAGCTAGATAGCTCAGAGACCTAGGGTAGGGAAAAATATCAATGAAATGATTTCTAATGTTATTCAACTTTACTAAAAGATCCATGTCTAGTCCAATCATGATCAAAAGAGGCTTCCCCTAGAAACTGATGGGACCCACAGCAACTATTAGGCAGGGGGCGGGGGAGGCTAAAAACCCAAATTGGCAATCTCCACTGGGATCCTTCCCTTGGAGCTCAGGGAAGCCAGTGGAAGAGGGGAAGGATAAATTTTAGGAGCTAGATGAGTTGCAAACACTAGGAAAACATGGCCCACATAATCAATTAAGCTAGGCTCATAGAGGCTCACAGAGACTGAAGTAGCATCCACAGACCCTGCATGGCTCTGTGCTAATTCTTCTGCATATACATTATGGTTATTTAATTTGCCTCCCTTGTGGGGGCTCCTAAAAGTAGGAGTAGGGGCTATCTCAGACTTTTCTGCCTTGTTTTGGGACCCTTATATCCCTATTGAGGTGCCTCATGAAGCCTTGATATGAGGGATGGTGCCTAGTCTTATTGTATCTTGTTATGTCATATTTGGTTGATATCCCTGGGTGATCTATTCTTTTCTGAAGGAAAACAGAGGAGTGGATCTGAGTTAGTGGGGAGATATAATGGGGGGCTTTCCCACCCATGTCTCAGTTCCTTAATAATGACTTGGAGGCATGTTATTTATTAAAAAGTGCCTAGGCCTTAATCTAGGCTTGATGCCACTAGCTTATAACTTATTTAACCTATATATACTTCCATCTTCCACATGGCAGGTATCCTCTCTTCAGCTTCAAACTTCTGACTCCCTCTGAGTTCAGATAGTAAGTACCTCCCACCTCTGACTATTTCCCAGAGTTTCTCTTTGCAGGATGCTCTACCTTCTAATCCAGTCTCAGCCTTTTGGCCATATTTACAGGTGCTGTTTCCACACAGTACACAAAAAACCATCCTTATGTCTCCCCATTTTAGTCCAATAAAAAGCTCTCTCACATCAATAAACTGCATACAATAAGAAAAATTATTAAAACTATCAGGTAAGAAGAATTGCATTCATAATAATGAATCCATATGCATTTAGCAACCTTGGATAATGTACTCAATTGTCCACTCCATCTTGGTGAGTCCAAAGTTCTGTACCTAAATCATTTTCTATCATAATTTGCATCACCTACCTAAAAATATCTTTTAGAGTTAAAACATTTTCTTAAGTCCTAAACAACTTAAGCTTAATTGTAAGACTATAACTATTAAGTCTTCAATTCCATCAGAGACCTGAGAAAGAATAAATATTACCTCAGTTAATAGGAAGCGCAGAGCAAGAAGCTTCCAAAAACTATAGATACGACAGGGGTAGCCATCTACCTTCATAGTTCCCATTTTCAGCTTTCTGGCCTAGAAATCTGACAGACATTTTGGTGAAGGGCCTCTTACCTTGTTTTGGCAAAGCTCAGCAGTCAACTTCCCTGTGTGATGTTTGTTCAATTTGGACAGCATAATGTCTGCAGTAACGGAAAGGTCAGTTTTATGCATAGTGATAGCTTTGCCGCATTTAAGGCAAACTCCACAAGGAGATTCTTCAATGCTCATCATCTTCTTTGAAGTAGAAGAGGGTGTTGCTAGAAGCAGACTTGGTTCATTGTCACGAAAAGCCTTATGTTAATAAAACATCTTTAATGCCATATTCTGCAGATCTCTGAGGTTTCTGAAAAAGATCTATCTATAATATATCTGAATAAGCAATTATTTTACCTACTATCCACTTAACTTTTAAAACATATATAGGAAGCTAAATAAAGTTTATTTCTGAAATTAACTAGTCTCTAAAGTGACTACACTTACATTTTTCATTAATCATTTTATTCATTTACATTTCAAATGATATCACCCTTCCCAGTTACCGCTCCATCAACCCCCCCATCATATACCTTCTCACCCTCCTCCTCTTTGCTTCTAAGGGTATGTTCCTCCACCCATTCACTCACTCCCACCTCACACCTCTAGAATCCTCCTACACTGGGTCATTAAGCCTCCCTTCCCTTCCATTGATGTCAGATAAAGCCATCTTCTGTAACATATGTATCTGGAGTCTGGTCCCCCTCCATATATACTCATTGGTCAGTGGTTTAGTCCCTGAGAGCTCTGGGTAGTCCATTTTTTTGATATTGTTCTTCATTTGTGGTTGCAATCCCCTTCAGGTCATTAATTTGTTTCCCCTAGCTTTCCAGTGGGATTCCTGGGCTCAGTCCAATGGTTGGCTGTACGTATCTTCATCTGTATTGGCCAGGTGTTGGTAGAACCTATAAGGGAAACAGCCATATCAGGCTCCTGTCAGAAAGTGCTTCTTGGCATCAGCAATAGTGTGAGGGTTTAGAATCTGCAGATGGGATGGATCCCTAGGTGAGGCAGTCTCTGGATGGCCTATCCTTAAGTCTCTGTTTCATTTTTTGTACCTGTTTTTCCTTTGGAGAGAAACATTTCTGGATTTAAAATTTTTGAGATGCATATGTGGCCCAAAGAAATTAATTTTCTCACAACAAACCCAAAATAAGAGAGCTGCACAAACATAATTCTACCGCTAGCAACAAAAATAACAGAAAGCAACAATCATTGGTCCTTAATATTTCTCAATATCAATGGACTCAATTGCCCAATAATAGAGTAAGACTGGATATGAAAACAGGACCTAGCATTTTGCAGCATACAGGAAACACACCTCATTGACAAAGACAGAAACTACCTCAAAGTAAAGGCTGGAAAAAAATTTTCTAAGCAAATGGTCCCAAGATACAAGCTGGAATAGCAATTCTAGTATCCAGTAAAATGGACTTTCAACCAAAAGTTATCAAAAAAGCCGAGGAAGGACAGTACATCCTCATCAGAGGAAAAATCCACTAAGAAAAACAGGGAAGGACACTACACCCTCATCAAAGGAAAAATCTACCAAGATGAACTCTCAGCTCTGAACATCGATGCCAAATGCAAGGGCATCCACATTTGTAAAATAAACATTACTAAAGCTCAAAGCACACACTGAACCTCACACAATAATACTGGAAGACCACAACACCTCACTCCCATCAATGGACAGATCACATAAACAGAAACTAAACCGGGACACAGTGAAACTAACAGAAATTATGAACAAAATGGATTAACTTACCTTTCTTCATTATCCTAAGTAGTTTGCAATATTAGCTTTTAAGAACTAGAACTTTACATTACTTTTTATCTTTTTTTAATCTGCTTTACATTTTGCTCACTGCCTCCCTCCTGTGTCACTCCCTCTAACAATCCTTCCCCCACTGCCTCCTCCCATTATCCTTGAGTTACATAGGTACAATACCTTAAATAAAAGTTCAAATATAAATACAGTATGTTGTAGCTAATTATAACCTTAGGTTTGTATCAATGTACAAAGATCCATAGCAATATGAAAGTATTTGCCTGGTTGATGATCATTAGTCTAAATGTAGATTCAATAGTCTATCCTTTCATCCCATCATTTCTCTATTCCCCTTTTATCTTGTCATCCCTTTTATACCTTCTTTCTCTAACATTAGATAAAAGACAAAGAAGGATAGAGGAGAAAGAAAAAAAGAAAAAATGAAAGAAAGAAAGAAAGAATGAAAGAAAGAAAGAAAGAAAGAAAGAAAGAAAGAAAGAAAGAAAGAAAGAAAGAAGACAGAAATGCTTGAAGTTAACCTCCTTTACTTTGTTTCCTTTCTGGCCAAGACCATTAATAACTTGTGACTGACCAACCTAAAACCACCACAAACATCTGCCACTCACAAAATCATCAAAAATCACCCACTTCATTTTGGGAGAATTGGACATTGTTACTGTAAGTTGCCCTTTGCTGTCTGGAGGGCAATATTTTTATCTGGATACCCTATGTATTTGGGATGTTGGCTAAGTCTTAGGAAAGCTAGCTATAACATTTGCTATCCAATCTCTGTGTGATGGCAAAGTGCTGGGCTTGACTGAAGTCATGACTGGAATGGTCTGAAAGACTGGATCAACTGGAGTCAGCCCTTTAGAAGCTATCCTGGAAGTAGGTTATGGAGTTTGAGGCAGTATGAGGTTGGATATGGATACAGGAATAAATATGTCTCAACATGTCAATATTATTCTCAGAATCCTGAAGAATGAACCTTGCCAAGGTTGCTTTAACGTTTTGGCATTTGGTTGCTTTCTCTGTGAACATGTAGACTTTCAAATGTAATATACATTTTTGCATTAATACATGTATGGAATGTGTAGCGTCCACAGATGAGTTAAAATGATCCTTTGCTCAATGTTTGACCAAGAAAATGGCATCAAACTTTAGATTGGACTGCATACACAAACTGTAATATAAATTTTCATCCATAACATGTACAAGGATGATGTAAGCCATGAGGACTCTGTAGTCAACAAGATTTATTGGCTATGCACAGACATTTTCATGTCTCAGCCAATCTCAGAGCTGGTCCCATAGAGATGGATCAGCATTTATGTTAGCTGTTTTCTTCTTCTTAGTTTTTTCCTTCATGTGTACAGCCTATATTTTCAGGAGGTTTCCTCTGGTCAAATATAATTTTTATTAATTTTGATGGAATCCATAGCTTTTCTTTTCCTTTTGAAATGAATATAAAACCACTTCCCCAATGCAACAATATCCTGCCTTCCATTGGATTGTTAAGGCATCCTGATGATAAAAGGCTGGCTTGTTTCAGCAGTTTTTTCCCATAGTCCAATGTTTCTCAGAGATGTTTTATTTTTTTTATTTTTTATTTTTTTTTTTGTTCAGTAGCATTTAATTCTTTTAGTTTAACAAAGCATTATGTGATCTAACTCTGGGAGTCTTTGTTATATGAGCATTTCCTTTAAAGTCCTGTTAGCTCTCTCTTTCTTGATCTGTGGGATTATAAGATATGTCTGTAACAATTTTTATGTCGCAATTTCTAAAAAATGTTATCTTATAATGGATACATATGTTGGATAATCATCAGTTTCAATTCACAAAACATTGCCAAGATAGCCACCATCTGTAATAAATGTGCAATCTCAGCACTTAATTTCAGAACTTAAGGCTAAAAACCCTTGGATTTCTGAACATAAAACAAATGTATGATGTAATTACACTTGTACACGTTTTAAATTTTCAAATTCTGCAAAATGAAATATATAGTTATTGTATGATATTTTTCTAAGGTAACTTCATTAAACAGAATCTGTATTTTTAACTCATTATATTGAATCCCTATGGGTTGCCTTTCTAATTCCTCAAACCTCTGTGGATTTCTATAATCTGGAACTATCTATTTTGCTATCATTGTAGGTTCTAGATTAAATTCTTCTGAAGATCTCCATTCTGATTTAAATAATACTTTAATCCCTGTTCTGTGTCCTCTAATATAGAATCTAATTTTCTAGTCTGTCTCCCTACAAGTCTGTTTTATTCTGATCTGTCTTAAGGAAGATATATGAAATTGTAATCTTTACTGAAAAAAATAATTATTTGTATGCTGAAAACTGCAGGAAAATCATTGGGTTGCAGATGCGTTGTGTTCCTGAATTTCCCTTTTTTCAACATAGAAAATATTTTTCTTTATTTTAGCTTCCAATTCTCTCTTTAAGGACTTCCCAAATTTCTTACCAAGTCCCATTGATTTTTCAACTTTGTTTTTCCTTGTCTACATGTCTGTAGCTGGCATGTGGACAGTCTCTCTGGGGCTCTACTAGTAAGACAAGCAGGCTAATGGCTCCTGGCTCCTCCCCACTCAGATCAGTCCCTCTCTCTGCCCTCTGGGCAGCACCAGGCTTTCATCTGCTGGCCTACAAGCCTTCCACACTGGGCTGGGCCTTCCCTCTGACTTCTGTTCACTCTGTGAAGGCAGATCTTGGTCTTAATATGCCTATGCCTATGCTATGCCTATGCCTATGCTATGCCTATGCTATGCCTATGCTATGCCTATGCTATGCCTATGCTATGCCTATGCTATGCCTATGCTATGCCTATGCTATGCCTATGCTATGTCTATGCTATGCCTATGCTATGCCTATGCTATGCCTATGCTATGCCTATGCTATGCCTATGCTATGCCTATGCTATGCCTATGCTATGCCTATGCCTATGCTATGCCTATGCTATGCCTATGCTATGCCTATGCTATGCCTATGCTATGTCTATGCCTATGCCTATGCTATGCCTATGCTATGCCTATGCTATGCCTATGCTATGCCTATGCCTATGCCTATGCCTATGCTATGCCTATGCTATGCCTATGCTATGCCTATGCTATGCCTATGCTATGCCTATGCTATGCCTATGCTATGCCTATGCCTATGCCTGTGCTATGCCTATGCTATGCCTGTGCTATGCCTATGCTATGCCTATGCTATGCCTATGCTATGCCTATGCCTATGCTATGCCTATGCCTATGCTATGCCTATGCTATGCCTATGCTATGCCTATGCTATGCCTATGCTATGCCTATGCTATGCCTATGCTATGCCTATGCTATGCCTATGCTATGCCTATGCTATGCCTATGCTATGCCTATGCTATGCCTATGCTATGCCTATGCTATGCCTATGCTATGCCTATGCTATGCCTATGCTATGCCTATGCTATGCCTATGTTATGCTTATGCCTATGCTATGCCTATGCTATGCCTATGCTATGCCTATGCTATGCCTATGCCTATGCCTGTGCTATGCCTGTGCTATGCCTATGCTATGCCTATGCTATGCCTATGCTATGCCTATGCTATGCCTATGCCTATGCTATGCCTATGCTATGCCTATGCTATGCCTATGTTATGCCTATGCTATGCCTATGCTATGCCTATGCCTATGCCTATGCTATGCCTGTGCTATGCCTATGCTATGCCTATGCTATGCCTATGCCTATGCTATGCCTATGCTATGCCTATGCTATGCCTATGCCTATGCCTATGCCTATGCTATGCCTATGCTATGCCTATGCTATGCCTATGTTATGCCTATGCTATGCCTATGCTATGCCTATGCTATGCCTGTGCTATGCCTGTGCTATGCCTATGCTATGCCTATGCTATGCCTGTGCTATGCCTATGCTATGCCTATGCCTATGCTATGCCTATGCTATGCCTATGCTATGCCTATGTTATGCCTATGCTATGCCTATGCTATGCCTATGCCTATGCCTATGCTATGCCTGTGCTATGCCTATGCTATGCCTATGCTATGCCTATGCCTATGCCTATGCTATGCCTATGCTATGCCTATGCTATGCCTATGCCTATGCTATGCCTATGCTATGCCTATGCTATGCCTATGTTATGCCTATGCTATGCCTATGCTATGCCTATGCCTATGCCTATGCTATGCCTATGCCTATGCCTATGCTATGCCTATGCTATGCCTATGCTATGCCTATGTTATGCCTATGCCTATGCCTATGCTATGCCTGTGCTATGCCTATGCTATGCCTATGCTATGCCTGTGCCTGTGCCTATGCCTATGCTATGCCTATGCTATGCCTATGCCTATGCTATGCCTATGCCTATGCCTATGCCTATGCTATGCCTATGCTATGCCTATGCCTATGCTATGCCTATGCCTATGCTATGCCTATGCTATGCCTATGCTATGCCTATGCTATGCCTATGCCTATGCCTATGCTATGCCTGTGCTATGCCTATGCTATGCCTATGCTATGCCTGTGCTATGCCTATGCTATGCCTATGCCTATGCTATGCCTATGCCTATGCCTATGCCTATGCTATGCCTATGCTATGCCTATGCCTATGCTATGCCTATGCCTATGCTATGCCTATGCTATGCCTATGCTATGCCTATGCTATGCCTATGCTATGCCTATGCTATGCCTATGCTATGCCTATGCCTATGCTATGCCTATGCTATGCCTATGCTATGCCTATGCTATGCCTATGCTATGCCTATGCTATGCCTATGCTATGCCTATGTTATGCCTATGCTATGCCTATGCTATGCCTATGCCTATGCCTATGCTATGCCTGTGCTATGCCTATGCTATGCCTATGCTATGCCTATGCCTATGCCTATGCTATGCCTATGCTATGCCTATGTTATGCCTATGCTATGCCTATGCTATGCCTATGCCTATGCCTATGCTATGCCTATGCTATGCCTATGCTATGCCTATGTTATGCCTATGCTATGCCTATGCTATGCCTATGCCTATGCCTATGCTATGCCTGTGCTATGCCTATGCTATGCCTATGCTATGCCTGTGCCTGTGCCTATGCCTATGCTATGCCTATGCTATGCCTATGCCTATGCTATGCCTATGCCTATGCCTATGCCTATGCTATGCCTATGCTATGCCTATGCCTATGCTATGCCTATGCCTATGCTATGCCTATGCTATGCCTATGCTATGCCTATGCTATGCCTATGCCTATGCCTATGCTATGCCTGTGCTATGCCTATGCTATGCCTATGCTATGCCTGTGCTATGCCTATGCTATGCCTATGCCTATGCTATGCCTATGCTATGCCTATGCCTATGCTATGCCTATGCTATGCCTGTGCTATGCCTATGCTATGCCTATGCCTATGCCTATGCTATGCCTATGCTATGCCTATGCCTATGCTATGCCTATGCCTATGCTATGCCTATGCTATGCCTATGCTATGCCTATGCTATGCCTATGCTATGCCTATGCTATGCCTATGCCTATGCTATGCCTATGCCTATGCTATGCCTATGCTATGCCTATGCTATGCCTATGCTATGCCTATGCTATGCCTATGTTATGCTTATGCCTATGCTATGCCTATGCTATGCCTATGCTATGCCTATGCCTATGCCTATGCCTATGCTATGCCTATGCCTATGCTATGCCTATGCTATGCCTATGCTATGCCTATGCTATGCCTATGCTATGCCTATGCTATGCCTATGCTATGCCTATGCTATGCCTATGCTATGCCTATGCTATGCCTATGCTATGCCTATGCCTATGCTATGCCTATGCTATGCCTATGTTATGCCTATGCTATGCCTATGCTATGCCTATGCCTATGCTATGCCTATGCCTATGCTATGCCTGTGCTATGCCTATGCTATGCCTATGCCTATGCTATGCCTATGCCTATGCTATGCCTATGCTATGCCTATGCCTATGCTATGCCTATGCTATGCCTATGCTATGCCTATGCCTATGCTATGCCTATGCTATGCCTATGCTATGCCTATGCCTATGCTATGCCTATGCTATGCCTATGCTATGCCTATGCCTATGCTATGCCTATGCCTATGCTATGCCTATGCCTATGCTATGCCTATGCTATGCCTATGCTATGCCTATGCTATGCCTATGCTATGCCTATGCTATGCCTATGCTATGCCTATGCTATGCCTATGCTATGCCTATGCTATGCCTATGCTATGCCTATGCTATGCCTATGCCTATGCTATGCCTATGCTATGCCTATGCTATGCCTATGCTATGCCTATGCTATGCCTATGCTATGCCTATGCTATGCCTATGCTATGCCTATGCTATGCCTATGCTATGCCTATGCTATGCCTATGCCTATGCCTATGCTATGCCTATGCTATGCCTATGCTATGCCTATGCTATGCCTATGCTATGCCTATGCCTATGCCTATGCTATGCCTATGCTATGCCTATGCTATGCCTATGCCTATGCTATGCCTATGCTATGCCTATGTTATGCCTATGCTATGCCTATGCTATGCCTATGCCTATGCCTATGCTATGCCTGTGCTATGCCTATGCTATGCCTATGCTATGCCTGTGCCTGTGCCTATGCCTATGCCTATGCTATGCCTGTGCTATGCCTATGCTATGCCTATGCCTATGCTATCCCTATGCCTATGCCTATGCCTATGCTATGCCTATGCCTATGCTATGCCTATGCTATGCCTATGCTATGCCTATGCTATGCCTATGCTATGCCTATGCCTATGCTATGCCTATGCCTATGCTATGCCTATGCTATGCCTATGCTATGCCTATGCTATGCCTATGCTATGCCTATGCTATGCCTATGCTATGCCTATGCTATGCCTATGCTATGCCTATGCTATGCTTATGCCTATGCTATGCCTATGCTATGCCTATGTTATGCCTATGCTATGCCTATGCTATGCCTATGCCTATGCTATGCCTATGCCTATGCTATGCCTATGCTATGCCTATGCTATGCCTATGCTATGCCTATGCTATGCCTATGCTATGCCTATGCTATGCCTATGCTATGCCTATGCTATGCCTATGCTATGCCTATGCTATGCCTATGCTATGCCTATGCTATGCCTATGCTATGCCTATGCCTATGCTATGCCTATGCTATGCCTATGCTATGCCTATGCTATGCCTATGCTATGCCTATGCTATGCCTATGCTATGCCTATGCTATGCCTATGCTATGCCTATGCTATGCCTATGCTATGCCTATGCCTATGCCTATGCTATGCCTATGCTATGCCTATGCTATGCCTATGCTATGCCTATGCTATGCCTATGCCTATGCCTATGCTATGCCTATGCTATGCCTATGCTATGCCTATGTTATGCCTATGCTATGCCTATGCTATGCCTATGCCTATGCCTATGCTATGCCTGTGCTATGCCTATGCTATGCCTATGCTATGCCTGTGCCTGTGCCTATGCCTATGCCTATGCTATGCCTGTGCTATGCCTATGCTATGCCTATGCCTATGCTATCCCTATGCCTATGCCTATGCCTATGCTATGCCTATGCCTATGCTATGCCTATGCTATGCCTATGCTATGCCTATGCTATGCCTATGCTATGCCTATGCCTATGCTATGCCTATGCCTATGCTATGCCTATGCTATGCCTATGCTATGCCTATGCTATGCCTATGCTATGCCTATGCTATGCCTATGCTATGCCTATGCTATGCCTATGCTATGCCTATGCTATGCTTATGCCTATGCTATGCCTATGCTATGCCTATGTTATGCCTATGCTATGCCTATGCTATGCCTATGCTATGCCTATGCTATGCCTATGCCTATGCTATGCCTATGCTATGCCTATGCTATGCCTATGCTATGCCTATGCTATGCCTATGCTATGCCTATGCTATGCCTATGCTATGCCTATGCTATGCCTATGCCTATGCCTATGCCTATGCTATGCCTATGCCTATGCTATGCCTATGCTATGCCTATGCTATGCCTATGCTATGCCTATGCTATGCCTATGCTATGCCTATGCTATGCCTATGCTATGCCTATGCCTATGCTATGCCTATGCTATGCCTATGCTATGCCTATGCTATGCCTGTGCCTATGCTATGCCTATGCTATGCCTATGCTATGCCTATGCTATGCCTGTGCTATGCCTATGCTATGCCTATGCCTATGCTATCCCTATGCCTATGCCTATGCCTATGCTATGCCTATGCTATGCCTATGCCTATGCTATGCCTATGCTATGCCTATGCCTATGCTATGCCTATGCCTATGCTATGCCTATGCTATGCCTATGCTATGCCTATGCCTATGCTATGCCTATGCTATGCCTATGCTATGCCTATGCCTATGCTATGCCTATGCTATGCCTATGCTATGCCTGTGCTATGCCTATGCTATGCCTATGCTATGCCTATGCTATGCCTATGCCTATGCTATGCCTATGCCTATGCTATGCCTATGCCTATGCTATGCCTATGCTATGCCTATGCTATGCCTATGCTATGCCTATGCTATGCCTATGCTATGCCTATGCTATGCCTATGCTATGCCTATGCTATGCCTATGCTATGCCTATGCTATGCCTATGCTATGCCTATGCTATGCCTATGTTATGCTTATGCCTATGCTATGCCTATGCTATGCCTATGCTATGCCTATGCTATGCCTGTGCTATGCCTATGCTATGCCTATGCTATGCCTATGCTATGCCTGTGCTATGCCTATGCTATGCCTATGCTATGCCTATGCCTATGCCTATGCTATGCCTGTGCTATGCCTATGCTATGCCTATGCTATGCCTATGCTATGCCTATGCTATGCCTATGCCTATGCTATGCCTATGCCTATGCTATGCCTATGCTATGCCTATGCTATGCCTATGCTATGCCTATGCTATGCCTATGCTATGCCTATGCTATGCCTATGCTATGCCTATGCTATGCCTATGCTATGCTTATGCCTATGCTATGCCTATGCTATGCCTATGTTATGCCTATGCTATGCCTATGCTATGCCTATGCTATGCCTATGCTATGCCTATGCCTATGCTATGCCTATGCTATGCCTATGCTATGCCTATGCTATGCCTATGCTATGCCTATGCTATGCCTATGCTATGCCTATGCTATGCCTATGCCTATGCCTATGCCTATGCTATGCCTATGCCTATGCTATGCCTATGCTATGCCTATGCTATGCCTATGCTATGCCTATGCTATGCCTATGCTATGCCTATGCTATGCCTATGCTATGCCTATGCTATGCCTATGCCTATGCTATGCCTATGCTATGCCTATGCTATGCCTATGCTATGCCTGTGCCTATGCTATGCCTATGCTATGCCTATGCTATGCCTATGCTATGCCTATGCTATGCCTGTGCTATGCCTATGCTATGCCTATGCCTATGCTATGCCTATGCTATGCCTATGCTATGCCTATGCTATGCCTATGCTATGCCTATGCTATGCCTATGCTATGCCTATGCTATGCCTATGCTATGCCTATGCTATGCCTATGCTATGCCTATGCTATGCCTATGCTATGCCTATGCTATGCCTATGCTATGCCTATGCTATGCCTATGCTATGCCTATGCCTATGCTATGCCTATGCTATGCCTATGCTATGCCTATGCTATGCCTATGCCTATGCCTATGCCTATGCCTATGCTATGCCTATGCTATGCCTATGCCTATGCTATGCCTATGCTATGCCTATGCTATGCCTATGCTATGCCTATGCTATGCCTATGCTATGCCTATGCTATGCCTATGTTATGCTTATGCCTATGCTATGCCTATGCTATGCCTATGCTATGCCTATGCTATGCCTATGCTATGCCTATGCTATGCCTATGCTATGCCTATGCTATGCCTATGCTATGCCTATGCTATGCCTATGCTATGCCTATGCTATGCCTATGCTATGCCTATGCTATGCCTATGCTATGCCTATGCCTATGCTATGCCTATGCTATGCCTATGCTATGCCTATGCTATGCCTATGCTATGCCTATGCTATGCCTATGCTATGCCTATGCTATGCCTATGCTATGCCTATGCCTATGCTATGCCTATGCTATGCCTATGCTATGCCTATGCTATGCCTATGCTTATGCCTATGCTATGCCTATGCTATGCCTATGCCTATGCTATGCCTATGCTATGCCTATGCTATGCCTATGCTATGCCTATGCTATGCCTATGCTATGCCTGTGCTATGCCTATGCTATGCCTATGCTATGCCTATGCCTATGCCTATGCTATGCCTGTGCTATGCCTATGCTATGCCTATGCTATGCCTATGCTATGCCTATGCTATGCCTATGCCTATGCTATGCCTATGCCTATGCTATGCCTATGCTATGCCTATGCTATGCCTATGCTATGCCTATGCTATGCCTATGCTATGCCTATGCTATGCCTATGCTATGCCTATGCTATGCCTATGCTATGCTTATGCCTATGCTATGCCTATGCTATGCCTATGTTATGCCTATGCTATGCCTATGCTATGCCTATGCTATGCCTATGCTATGCCTATGCCTATGCTATGCCTATGCTATGCCTATGCTATGCCTATGCTATGCCTATGCTATGCCTATGCTATGCCTATGCTATGCCTATGCTATGCCTATGCCTATGCCTATGCCTATGCTATGCCTATGCCTATGCTATGCCTATGCTATGCCTATGCTATGCCTATGCTATGCCTATGCTATGCCTATGCTATGCCTATGCTATGCCTATGCTATGCCTATGCTATGCCTATGCCTATGCTATGCCTATGCTATGCCTATGCTATGCCTATGCTATGCCTGTGCCTATGCTATGCCTATGCTATGCCTATGCTATGCCTATGCTATGCCTGTGCTATGCCTATGCTATGCCTATGCCTATGCTATGCCTATGCTATGCCTATGCTATGCCTATGCTATGCCTATGCTATGCCTATGCTATGCCTATGCTATGCCTATGCTATGCCTATGCTATGCCTATGCTATGCCTATGCTATGCCTATGCTATGCCTATGCCTATGCTATGCCTATGCTATGCCTATGCTATGCCTATGCTATGCCTATGCCTATGCCTATGCCTATGCCTATGCTATGCCTATGCTATGCCTATGCCTATGCTATGCCTATGCTATGCCTATGCTATGCCTATGCTATGCCTATGCTATGCCTATGCTATGCCTATGCTATGCCTATGTTATGCTTATGCCTATGCTATGCCTATGCTATGCCTATGCTATGCCTATGCTATGCCTATGCTATGCCTATGCTATGCCTATGCTATGCCTATGCTATGCCTATGCTATGCCTATGCTATGCCTATGCTATGCCTATGCTATGCCTATGCTATGCCTATGCTATGCCTATGCTATGCCTATGCTATGCCTATGCCTATGCTATGCCTATGCTATGCCTATGCTATGCCTATGCTATGCCTATGCTATGCCTATGCTATGCCTATGCTATGCCTGTGCCTATGCTATGCCTATGCTATGCCTATGCTATGCCTATGCTATGCCTGTGCTATGCCTATGCTATGCCTATGCCTATGCTATGCCTATGCTATGCCTATGCTATGCCTATGCTATGCCTATGCTATGCCTATGCTATGCCTATGCTATGCCTATGCTATGCCTATGCTATGCCTATGCTATGCCTATGCTATGCCTATGCTATGCCTATGCCTATGCTATGCCTATGCTATGCCTATGCTATGCCTATGCTATGCCTATGCCTATGCCTATGCCTATGCCTATGCTATGCCTATGCTATGCCTATGCCTATGCTATGCCTATGCTATGCCTATGCTATGCCTATGCTATGCCTATGCTATGCCTATGCTATGCCTATGCTATGCCTATGTTATGCTTATGCCTATGCTATGCCTATGCTATGCCTATGCTATGCCTATGCTATGCCTATGCTATGCCTATGCTATGCCTATGCTATGCCTATGCTATGCCTATGCTATGCCTATGCTATGCCTATGCTATGCCTATGCTATGCCTATGCTATGCCTATGCTATGCCTATGCTATGCCTATGCTATGCCTATGCCTATGCTATGCCTATGCTATGCCTATGCTATGCCTATGCTATGCCTATGCTATGCCTATGCTATGCCTATGCTATGCCTATGCCTATGCTATGCCTATGCTATGCCTATGCTATGCCTATGCTATGCCTATGCTATGCCTATGCTATGCCTATGCTATGCCTATGCTATGCCTATGCTATGCCTATGCCTATGCTATGCCTATGCTATGCCTATGCTATGCCTATGCTATGCCTATGCTATGCCTATGCTATGCCTATGCTATGCCTATGCTATGCCTATGCCTATGCTATGCCTATGCTATGCCTATGCTATGCCTATGCTATGCCTATGCCTATGCTATGCCTATGCTGAAACTCATGGAGTAGCAGGACACCCAGGCCTCGATGCTCTGTGGCTGCTCTTAAGCAGCCATGCTTCTTGGCCCAGTAGCACAGGCTGAACTCAGGATTAGGTTGCCCCATCTCTCGGGCAAAGTTGCAGGGTTTTCCAATGGGCACATGCTGGTGTCCCATGGTCCCATGTGCATTCTGAGATACCCAGTATACCTTTATTAAGTCTCTCTGCCACACCTGGGAAGTGCCTAAGGCTCTAGTTCATTGTTTCTTAAAGGAACTACCTTCTGCCAAGCTTGGAAATTGCTCTGGGAAGTTTATTCCAAGCCTTTATGAAGGGGCTTTTCTTATATCTGAATCTTTTGTTTTAGATTGGAGTTTTAGCTAAATTTGGATTACATGCCTACCGTGATGGGTACCATTTGTTATTACATATTTCATTCTATATATTACTTAGCGGTAGAAGTTTATTAGAAAAGGTTAATAGATAGTGTCTTAGTTACAATAAGACTTTATGGCAAAAACATGGATTCTTATGGTAAATACAAACAAAGAAAAAAATCAAGCCAAAACAAAATCTGATGGAAACCCCTAGCAGCATCCCACCTGTTTAATGTGGACATCTGAATTATTTACTTTCTGTTACAGAGCGATAAGATACTCTGATCAGAGCAATTTAAGGAAGATGACTTTCTTTTGTCTTATATTTTCAAAGGGATGAAGTCCAATGTGTCAGGCTTAAGGATCAGGAAGCATACTGATTGCATTTTATCCCTACAGAAGAAGCAGAAAATGGGGCATGATCATAAACACACAACGCCTGGCCATGCCTTTCCACTAAGATTCCATCGCTTAAAGGTTTCCTTCCTAAACAACACCAGCATCTTTGAATCAGAAGTGCAAATAAAAGAGCCTATGGGAGACCAGTACCATTCAAATCACCATGGCATCTCTGTCTTTTATTCTTTATCCAAGTAGTGAAGACACCTTCCAAATAATGATCTTACCTCCTTGTTCAGGAAAATGTGAGCAAACATCTTAACTCCAGACTTACAAATGAAGATACTTGAATTGAAGGACCATGTGGTTTGAGGAAACAATCATAACTTATTAGCTTTTTGGGTTGCATCTAACCAAAATCATCTTTTAAAATAAAGTTATCACTTAGCCAACAGATATGGACTATGAAACTGGCTTAGTAAGCTAGTTTAGACTCAGACAGTAACCAAATAGATGCAGTTTTGAGTTAATAATATGAAATTATACTTGCTAATCACCAAGCATTATGGAAACAAAAGGTTCATACTACTAATCTGGCACTACAATTAGAATTAAATCTCCTTAGAAAGAGCTTTATCAGAAAGGGTAGACGACTTTAAAATAAATACATTGTAATGTTCAGATTTTTTTCTTTAAAATTTTTAATGGAAGTACAAAGTGATTTTTCTCTTGTCAGTAGGTAGGCTAAGCAGTATGCAAACAGAACAAATTAGCATAGCCCTGGTCCATTCTACTAGATAAAGTTAAGGATGTTTGACTTCTGCAGAGAACAAGGAGGTGTTGTTTGTTCAGTTTTCTCTGGGTTTGTGTGCATACAAATCCTTAAAATAGAATTTTCATAAATAAGACAACTGAGAAAGATTTGGTATGGACTTTCTTTAACTCAGGCATATGTAATTTAAACCCTCTAAGCTTTCTTCTATATAGTCTTTTACTTATGTTCAGGTGAAATTATTCTATTATGATGATATTATGATTCTTAGAAGGTGCCATTAACAACCATGTGTTAGTTGTTGGATTTGAAGATCCATTGAACTATGAACAACTTGTGACATAACACAGAGACTATCTATTCAGTCTTCACTTCAGGTAAATTGAATAACACCTACAGTTGGGTGAGATCAGTCTACCAGAGACTCACAAAGCCTTTCAGGCAGATTTGCACACAACCATTTCTGGATTTAGAAGATTATGTTCTTTTTAGTTTCCACTCCACTCCATGATCTGACAGCACCACAGGTAGTTGAAAGCATAAATGACCCATAAATATACAAATTCTTCACATAAAAATCTAAAGGTAGACTAAAATTGAGAGTGCCAGCCCTACTGTACATTGAGGCAGAATGGAGTCCATAATCTAGTCATAATCTTAGCCTTTCAGTATGTTTGTTTGTATGGGTACTTCTAGCACAATACTTTCTCCGTTTCCATATCTACCTCTCCTTTAGCAATCAAAGACACACACAGCACTCAGACGACACTGTCCCTTCACAGTGCAATTGAGCGACATCATTTAGTGCAACATGAAATAGTAACACAAGCACTCTTTTTTACCATAACTGTGAGGATTATAAGCCTTATTCACAATACCATACCAGCTATTCTATGTCTAACAATGTTTTTAAAGTTATTTCTCACTGGCATGAGAGACCTGGGGCGAAACACTAGAGTAGGAAGAAGACATACACCAGAAAGAAAGGATTCAGCATTGATCATTTATACTATGTACTCTCTTTGTGGAGGTAGATGGATGCCAATTTATATTTCCTTTTTCTCTCTTGTTCTGCTAAATAGGGACTCCTACAACCTGAAGGAAAATTAGCAGTGTGCATGGAAAAGGTTATTAACCATTCTGAAGAAAGGTCAATTGCCTCAAACACAAGAAACTGCACATTCTTTCCCACACCCTTGTCTCAATTCCTCTGCCTCTGTACTTTATTTGTCAGATATTTACTTCTCAAATTATTTTCTTTTTAATATTTTTGTGCTGTAGATTTTGGCATGTATTTTAGTATTTTCCATACAAAATAAAATCTATGATATTCAAAGGCTATGAGTTTTTGCATCTTCATCTCCAACACCAAAGTGTATTTAAATGTAAACAATTGTCTTCTATTATGTTTCACTTGGTAAACATCATTTATGCATCCTGTAAAACAATTTAGGAAGAAGCTGCAGTACTTGTATTTTCTGACTCCAAATTTTATCTTTGATATTCTTTTCATTTTTATTGTAATTGCTTTTGCTTTTACATTGTTGGAAGTCCTAATACCAATGCTAAAAGAAAAACAAAACTATTTATCAATATTTGTATATCAAGAGAATTCTTCTTAGGCCGTTTTATCAGAAAAATGTACTGAATGTTGTAGTCAGTTCTCCACAAACACAAACATTTTTCTATATTTTTGACTGTGATAATGTGTCCATGACTTTTGTTTTGAAAACATTTTACCTTGGAATTAATTTTAACTCTATTTAATCCTCTGTTCTACGTTTTCCTCACTTCTCTAAGACACCATACAAAATAGTTTTAGCTCACCATTCATGCACGTAGCCACAATAGGTTCTGGACATAAACTGTTTCTCCATCGCATCCATGGATAAACTGCAGAGTGAGATTGGGAACCATCCTGATTCATGTTCTATGCATTCTCAACCACCTACATTTCTGTATCTGTAAAATTACCGGTTCTGGCATCATGAAGACAAAAATATCAGGAAAATACGCTGCATTTTTCAGATTTAATATAATCTCTAGTACCAATAAGTCTAACAATTAATATCAGTTATTGTTCCTAACCATGTAGTGACCACAGAATTGTCATTTCACTATGATGGGGATTATGGCTATATGCATTAGTGCAGATAGTATTTTTATTTAGGAAAAATCTATCTATCTATCATCTATCTATCTATCTATCTATCTATCTATCTATCTATCTTAGATGTTATTTTTACTGTTAGTTGTGATTTTGTGTCTGTGCCTGTGTATAGGTATGTATATGTGAAAGCAGATGTCATGAAGGTCAGAGAACACTGGATTTCTCAGAGCTGAACTTACAGGTGGCTATGATCTGCCCAGCTTTGCTGCTGAAAAATGAACTTGGGTTCTCTGAAAGAGCAGTAGATACTCTTAACCATGGAGCCATCTTTCCAGAGTTGGTATTCACATTTACTTTGGGACATTGACTATATTTCTATAGGAAAAGAAAATTCCTTTGCCTTTGGTGGGGTTAAAAAGCAAGATCCAAGTGGGTTGGTGGTGGTGCATGGCTTTAATCCCAGCTCCTTGGAGGCAGAGGCAGGTGATCTCTGAGTTTGAGCCCACTCTGGTCTACAGAGTGAGTTCCAGGACAGCCAAGGCCACACAGAGAAACTCAGTCTCAGAAAACAAACTGGCAGCCAACCAACCTACCTACAAATTTAAGAAAACATAGGCTACAGAACTGCAAAGACATCATCTGAGAACTCAGAAGTATCAGATTCCAGGTGATTGTTCTTAGAATATTAGATTAATTCACAAGCAGAACCTGATTTCCTGGGTATGCTTTTTCAGGCTTTCATACAACAAGCAGGGTAGGAAAAGAAGGTATGTGCTTAAGAACTCAGTGGATAAGGAAGGGTTATTTCCTCAACTCAGGGTACCTGACTCTCCATATAAAAGCTCTGGGTGAGAGGGGAAGCATCCTCCTTGATGACTTGGTTTTGTTCTGTAGGAAAGAGTTGTCATGACCTTGGGGCTCCTTGTTTGTCTACACATGGAGTAACAAGATCCTGCATCTCTCACCAAGAGCCTTCTGCTTTTTTCCAGCATCTGTGTAACTGAGACAGACATACTGGTTTGCTAAAAAGAATTGAAGAAAAAACACCACCAACAAGAACAATAATAACATAAACAACAGCACCAAAAACAACAGCAACAACAAAAACAAAAACAGCCCCTTCCTAATTCTTGTAAAGATTTTTCTTTTTCTTTCTTTTTTATTTCAAGAAAGCAATCAGATTGATTGATTAAGTTATTGTTAAGATTTTCTGAGGTATGGCAAATCCCTGGTCATAGATATCTTTCAGTTACCTAGATATGCCATGCTATTAAATCTCTAAGTGTAGGCATATGAGGTGGCGTTAGTATAATGTTTAACTAGCTATTTTTCTTGGAGGTTTTACATAATTAGACACATATACATAGAAGAAAAATAATTAATTTTGATAACATGCTTGATATTTCTATGTGACTTAGTTTATCCAAGTATAACACGTGATGACAAATTGCTTATTTGGTGCTTAGAGTTTTGAGAGATGGTAATTTTTCAGTTGGAAATCCTTATTGTAAATTAGATTTTTTTTCATATATTTATTCTCTGATGGATTTTTGGCAATTGGTGCTATGTTTCATCTTGTCTCTGCAGAGTGTGTACAACCCAGCCCCGAAATGATGGCAGCTAGTACCGAAGAGCACTGCCTGTTAAGAGATTTAATCAGGGGAGTGCTTATGTTCAATAAAAGTTATCAAAAGGCATTATCATAACGAGGAACTTCAGCAGTCCTCAAGTAGAGCACCTTATGAATTATGCGGAGCTATTTTTGAACTACAATGCACCACTAAATTAGGTTCCTCTTTCGTTAAAAAAATTTAAAGCATAATCAGTTACTATTCTCTGCATGTTTCTAATTCTACAATGCTGCCTTGATTTTGTAAACCTACAGAAATCATGTCTTTTCTTTACTCTTTTTTCTCCTGGTTTTAATGTCACCTTACATCAGTTTAGCTTTCTCTCTCCCTCCCTAGGGCTGACTGAAGAAACCAACTGGCACCCATAATGATTCCTGGAGGTAGAATCCCACAAATGCTATTGTCATTCCCTCAAGATAGACTAGTCTCCCAAACATGCTGCCTCCATTGAGAGAAAATAAAAGTGGGTAGAGCAGAAAGAGAAGACTGTGTGTGTCTTAAAATAACCGCAGCCATATGACAGTTTCAGGCCTGTGTAGAGACAATTTGCATATAGCCCATTAAGGCTGCCGGAGCTCCACTTTCAAATTTTGATGTTGCCAGTCAATTTGCAGAGGTCAATAATATCTTTTTCTAAATGCACACTTTCTTGTAATTGCCCCTCCATGACTGACAAGTGGCCCTCACAACACGACAAGAAAGGCACGTGTTTGTTGCAGAAAACTTCAATATAAGGCATTCTGAAGGCAGGGATATTCTAGAAGGACTCTGCTATTTTTGGACTGTTAGCATCAAGTCAAGGTTTCAAATGATAGATTCAATTAGAGGGGAGGTGACTGGGTGATCTATGGTAAGGTGCATTAGCTGCAGCATGCTGGCATGGAGTTCATTAAAGAGCAGTATCAACTCCATCACCTTTTAGTAACATAATCAATTTGCTGGTCTTTGAATAGTCGTGGTGGTCAGACTAAATTAGATTTAATGTACATTGACCAAGTGATTTGCAGTATCTAGGTTTACAGTATCTCAGAAGGAAGTGTATAGACTTTTCAGGCTTTCCTGGAGTACAGTGAGAAATAAGCCACAGAAAAGGCCAAATGAGACGAGGAATCAGATCTTTCATTTGCTTCTATATTTTTACAAGAGTTCTGTTGCAGAAGTATGCAAAAAGTGTTAGATTAATCGGAGTTTACCCCATAGATGGTACAGGCACGAGTACTGCATTGTCAAATTGGTATTCCCTTTGCATTCCCATCAAAACCTTTAAGGTTTGGATTGCTGAAGTCGTACTGACAGGTGCTATGTAAGCAGCCCCATTACTACATGCTGAATACAGAGCTGGATCCTAATAAGGCAAACTTGGAGTTTTAAAGATGGGACAAGCAGAATAGTTAAAATTTATTGAATGTGCTTCAGAACACTTCATCTTTCAACTCTTCCTTTAATGTATGACACGAATAGAAAATAATGATGGTGAAATTCCTATCTGGATGGTGTCACATTTAGATATAAATTTCAATAGTGTACAGTTTCCCCGAGAGAGGCTGCCTATTTGCATAAAGTTTGCCAATAACCAAAAGGCATGTCCTACATTTCTGCCTGTACTCTAAATGTCTGTCTGTTTGATGGTTTGAGGAGAAACATTTAGAGGACATGTGTAAATCTGTTCGACGTATTTATGCTAAAAAAAAAAAAAAACTTCTTTAGGAAAAAACAAAAATAAAATAACAACGAAACCTAAACCACTCTGCTCCCACATTAAGTATATAACAGCAGTGAAAACTATTAAGACTCAAAAACCTCATAAGCCGTAAGAAATCTGTGGCCATGTAAAACATGACGCCTTTCCATAGGGGGAAAATTTTTTTAATGTGCAGTTGTTTTAAAACCCGTTTCCTGCTTTTCAGAATGACTGCTGTTCTACAAAACAGGGCTAGGGGGCGCCAAAACCTTACAGCTGAAGCCTAAACAGACCTGAGAAGATGTTTTTTATCATTCTCTTATCAGGTGAAGTGGGATATACAAGTTCAGGGATGTACTCGTATACCTACTACCCATTTTGATAAGGTCCATGAAGAAAGAAATTTGAGTAAGAAGATTTCAAATGCTGATTTTTACATAGAATATGCTGACACTACAGATTTGTCTAAGCATAAAATATGCACATTCTGTATTTTTGTAACTACTAAAAGACATTTCCTCCCTTGAATACATTTTCAAAGTTTTCTAAAAATTTAAGGCCGATAATTTTAAAGAATAATTGGCATTCTAGGCAGTTAAACAAGCCAATTAAGAACCGTTGCATAATCAATTCTATAACAGCAATAGTGTCCTATGCCAATACACTATTATATGTTAGGAAAGGATAGAATCCAGCTTCACTGGGTAATCTTATGATTTTGTTTACACATTAGGGAGTTAAATATCCTTGTATTGATAAACATTTTTCCGTTATAAATATTAAAAGCAATAATGAGCACCTGTTGCTTTTTTTTTTTTTTTTTTTTTGTCTCTGCAGAACCACTGACAATATTACAGATTTTAATATTTACATAGATGTTTAGGTAATGCAGCTCTATCCAAGTGCCTGAAGAAAGTTACTCAATAAGGGCCATACAGAAGCAGACAACCTTTTTATATGTAAAGTGTTTTGTATGACTTTAGAACTAATTAAGAACCAGAGGTCATGCATCTTTATTACAGTGTATTCTGAAAAGGCTATTGCCCAAGAGAATCTGAAGTCATAAGGTCACCCTCTTGATTAGTCTTCTCATCTCCAAGCTTTGCTTTGTACAGAAGACTGGAAGAAGCAAAGCGTCTGTTATTTGTTTATTTTTTTAAATAACAACTGTAGAAAACGATAATCAACTTTAGTTCTGTATGGAACTGAATGTTCTGTATAGAATTCATGAAAATCAGTTCATATCCACAGAAAGCATAGTCTATTTTTTCTCATGTACAGGATGGAATGTGGTCCCAAGTAGATTCAATTTCTCAAATTTAAGAAAACCACTCATATAGTTGCCTTGACCATCAGTAAGGTATACAAGGCCGAAATGTGTAGAAAGAAAATAGATGACCCCTGTCTGAAATGTGGGCTGAGTACTTCTGGATACTCTTCTGTGCATAATTGTTCTAGTTTCTAAGGATGATGCCCCATAATCAGAATTTAATAAGTAATGATTTAATGAATTAAATCAGCAGATGGTGAAAAAAATTTAAACACGACACTCTCTGGGTATTAAGTCTTTAAAAGAGCCATATAAAATAGATGAAGTTGAAATATCTCAAGGTAAAATTCCACAGTCAATACCCTTTATAATGAGGGTGATGTCATCAGAAAGAGAGACTAGACATGTACTGAGTACAGCCAACAGCAAATTTTCATCTTTAGATATTTATCTTTATATGTCCCCAGATCTGGCTAGATATGTTTTGATTTCATTAAAAACAAAAAACTTTCTCTGTATGGCTCTCAAAATTATTGCATATGCAAAAGAGAAATAAAACATTGCCAGATAGTCATTTATACCTGATATAATGACTTGATGTTTTATTTTCCTGATTAGTATTTAAAATAAGCCCTTAAAAAAATAAAAAACAAATGTCAAGTATATAGACCTTTGTGGATTCCAGGCCATCTGCACTTGTTTTCCTTGATTCCAAGTGCCCTTTTGAAAACGTAACTTACTGGGTCATGTTGTTTGTGAATGGGAATGTGTATGGGTTGAACCCTGTGTGTGAAAGTGATTTAGGAGGTCGGGGAGGGGCCCCTGCCCCATTCTGAATCGTGACAGCTAGTCACCCCCTGCCAGTCTGCATGTGATGGATGAGTTCAGGAACTGAACTCTGACCCTCACTGTGGAGTGTGCCCCTTGTTAGATGACTTTCCGAAGACCCCACTGTGCTTTCCCATGGATGGTTCTACAAGTAGCATGAAATTTTGCTTTGGGTAATGACAATTTTCTTTTTAGTCTGTAAGTCAATAGCAAATTAGTGTATATTCCAAATGGCACACATTTAATATTCTCATGGCACAAAATTACTATCTGATTCAGATAGTATTAACATTATGACCTAAAGTACTAATTGCCACCCAGTTTGTATCAGCATAATTGAGCATATTTACCTAATGAATACAATTTTTGTGTAGTATTGAAAAATTCTTGAAGAACACAAAGCCAGTTGTGGTTAAAATATTCTGTTATTTTTATACTAATTTGTTTTCTAGCATATGTACAATCTCCATGTGTAATACTCTTTGAAAAGCATCAGCCACAGACACAAAACAAAACTCAGGCATAATTAGCATGTAATTAAGTGGTTAGAAATAACTGGATGTTTGATTATTTCTGTGTCATACCCATACTGTCCTCTGCTGCATTTTATTATGTTATAATGAAGCAAGCCAAATTAATGAATTACCACGCCCCATATATTCTTTGGAGCACAAAAAGATGCCTCCAAGTTAGTTTCCCAGTAAAGTAGATGCGTCTAATTCGAATAGACAAATGTAATAAATTGGAAAATATAAGCAAAATCTAAGTTATGGGCTATTCTCAGCACAATATGCATGCTGAATCTATGTTAATATAAGTATTTTTTCCTAAGATATGAAGCTCAAGTCACTAAAATCGACTTCTTTAACTAAGGCGATTATGTGATATTTAATAGCAGAGCCAGCGTTGTGTCTTATTTCACAGAATAGATCAGATATTAAATGCTTTCAGCACTATGTCTGGATGACCTGATTATGACAGATTTATTTTCCTTTTAAATTGTTTCTAAAGATAAATATAAGCCATTTGGAAGACTTATTCTTTGAAAACTCAAAAATGCCAACTCTGTAGAAAGTCTTGTGGCTGAAATAAAACTGTATTTAAGTCTTCAACATTCTGTGAAGCACACACCAAGCTAAGTCTCCGTATAATCAGAAAACTTAGAATATTGACCAAAGAAATATTTATGAGGCAAGGGAAGGTTACGGTAAGGGGAAAATGTGCAACTCTTATAAATTTAATCTCAGGAATAGCTCTCAAAAAGGGTTTGAATGATATGATGTCTTTTCCACATATTTCATGATATGTAGATCATTGCTGAAACATGAAATCAGTAGTTTAATATGATATTTCACTTGAAAATTATGGAGGATGTGAAATATGTTTTCTGACAGGATTCTTGTTGGCCATTCTTCATCAGTGAGTCAGTTACATCACCTCTGTCTTTGAGCTGAGTTCTTTCTCACTCTTTTAGCACGCGAGAATTTTCATAGATCTTCAACACTATATGAGTTGTTCATGTGATTTAATAAGGCTGTAAGTGTAACATTTTTTGCAGTATTTCTATGAAAGGCAGAGCCAGGTATGACACAGTGGGGGCAGGAAGGCTTTGGACCTTTGCTGAGGTCTTCAGGGCTGACACAGGATGCCCTGGTAGATACACCAGGTGAGAGCACTAGCCTTTGGAAGTTCTCAGCTAAACTTTATCAGACGAATGCAATTCTGCCCTTGAAGATTCAAGACTCTGCTCTCCTGAGCAGCTCCTTCAATGACAGTTACAATGCCGTCTTTGATTAATTTATATTTAATAAATTTTATATTACTATTGAAACCACATGACCTCTTGCATACTCAGTGGCCAGCCTCTCTGTCTAGGTTCCTGTTTTACATTGATAGATATTCTTGGTATTGCCACACGATTCCCAATTTTTCTATCATACTTATCTAACCCATTTTCATGTTGTTAATTTCTCTTTAAAATGGTGAAAGTATAATATTGAAGCCAGGGAGAATTTTGATGTAGCAAGAAAAACATATTTAATCTGACTGTCCCTTTCTCACAGAGAAAACCAACTCAAGATTTAGGAAACTCTCTAACACCCTGACTTAGTCATGTTCTCTTATTTGGCATTTACTACAATGATCCAACATTATTTTCAGTGATTACTCAAAGATTTTGTACCTGTTTCCATGAAATAAATGATGCTAAATATGGAAATGACACCAACATGCGTTCTTTGAATTTTTCTCTTTAAATATCATACAGAAATGGCATTTTCTTTTCTTCTAAGAAAAGAGTTTTCTTACAATGGTCACAAGACAGTAAGAAAGTTATTACTGAATGGACCAGTGAAATCCATTCCAACTGAAGGAAATAAAAGAAACAAAACGCAACACAGAACAAAAACAAAACAAAGCAACTAAGCAGAATGTGACAGATCTTAAACATTTCTCTCCAATACAGTCATTGAACAGTTCTTAGGACATGTCTAGGATGCATCAGGATTCACAATGACTTTGACAGAGCCAAATACCCAACCATGGTTATGATGCAGTGCTTGCCTACCAATATTCTGAAGTCCTTCACAGAGCAAGCAGGAGAGCCTCTCCCATTTCATTTTGAATTTGACAAATTATAGCCAGTACTTGCTCTGAGTTCTTTGGAAAACGCATTTTTATAGGAGTTTGGTTCTTTTCTGCACAGAAACTTAGAAAATCTCATCAACAGCCAAAATCTAGATTTTAAATGATGTGTTTAGTAATTGAGTGTGATGGGCATTGTTTTAGAAAAAAGAAGTAGAGACGTCTGGCCATTCTCTCTTTTAACTTCTGGAATTACAGTCTTACTGGGCTGAAATCACCAAGATGAAGTCTGACTAAAGGAAAGGCTTCTGATTTTGACAGGTTCAATACCAGCTCCTGTGGCTGCTCAGGCTTCTCCGTGGCTGTTCTCATTAGCTCTTGAAGAAAACAGGGAGATTAAGATGATTGATACTGTATGACTGACTGTAGGTGGTGCCATCCCTGGGCAGGTGGTTCTAGGTTCTATAAAAAAAGCATGCTGAGCAAGGCATGGGGAGAAAGATAGTAAAAGCACTTCGTGGCTTTTACGTCAGCTCCTGCCTCCAGGTTCCTGCCCATTTAGGTTCCTGTCCTGACTTCATGCATAAGTCTCATAATAATCTCTTTCCTCCCCAAAGTGCATTGGCCATGGTGTTTTGTAACCACAATTGAAACACTGACCAAACAGAGCGGACACTCTTCAGAAGCTTGGCAGTGGATATTAATGTTTTAGTTAAAATACCTCTTGAGGTAGTTAATGTTTGGGTTTTGTTTGTTGGTTGGTTTGTTTGTTTGATTTATGGCATTTTGGTTTCTTACACAACTTTTCCTAGTATTTTAATAGATAAATTAAAAAAAAATAATTTTAGTACAGCTTCTTTCTCTCCTGTGGTTACTAATAGAGACAATGCACATGAAATATCTAAAAGGTTTCTAGATAGCATTAAGTTTTCAGTATATTTCCTTGACTTCTTTTAATCATCAGTCATATGCACAGTTTTATTATGCATGCATATATTTTATTACCTGAAATGACTATATAGTACACAAATCTCAAAACCTAACGTAGATAATTTTTAGCAATCACCTTATTTTCCTGCCAACATTGCATGAAAGTTTCTCTCTTGTCTTATACACATATTAGAGGTCTTTGAATAAATTATATTTTATAATAAGTGTTTTACATGAACAGAACTTTTCTTAGCAGTTTTTTCTCTTTTTACATTTTTTCTTTTGCTTTTCAAGTAAAACATATAAAATGGGGCTAAAAGATGAAAACTATGCTTAATGGCTTTGCTATTCAGAGCCTGAAACTAAAGATAGTCCTAGCCTTCATATATTATATCAATCTGCTGATTCTTTCTCAGAATCATAAAACCAAAATTTAACGAATTCTACTTTCTATCAAAAAGAAATGGTCATATTTTCCTTCCAAAATGAGATTCACATCAACTGTTCTGAAGAACTGAATACAGAAAACAGAGTAGGAGAATGTGGTTCTCAGAGATTCATGGACAGACGCTGCATGCATTTCCTTTGGTCCCCAAAAGAAGCAATGTTAACAATAACCATCAGGTATCAGTGAACTCTTAATGAAGTCCATTTCCCAACAGTCAGAGAGATGGACACTTTAGGAGACACAGCAATCCATCAGCGGGCTTATTAAATATTAACACTCTTTCTCACTTTCTTCATTAGAGCTTTTGCAAAGTAACTAAGAAAGTGACTGTGCCAAATATTGGAACTCTTTCAAGTATCGAGACAGGCATCAGCAGACACGGTTGAGATTTAATTATAAAATAAGATACTTCATCTCAGAAATACCAGGACTGTCACTAGGAGAATGTTTCACAGAGTGACTCCCATACACTGTTCCACTTCCTTTCTGCACACACACACACACACACACACACACACACACACACACACTCATACAGTGACATATAGACACACATACACTCACACACTTACATACTCATTCTTTCTCTCTTTCACAAGCACATACACACACATCTATCAGAACAATGCAGTTAAAAAATAAACACTTTGCAGAGAATAGAAATATCAAATCTCTAGAGTCTTCATGCTCCTAGGCTATGTGATAACATAGCACTACTGTCCAGGTGCAGGCACAATGCATACTGTTGTAATGCTAGATATTAAGTGAATAGAGTACCTTGTGTGAACCACAGCTTTGTGCTACTTTTGAACATGAAATTCTGAATGGTTTTCAAATTTTCTGTTGATCCTTATCATGGTTAATATTGTCAACCTGAAAGGGTCTAGAATCACCTATTAGACAAAGCTGTGTGCCTGTATGTGAGGGATTGAAGTGGGAATCTGCACATTAACTGTCGGTAGTACCCTTTCATGAAGTGCTCCTGTCCTTAATGAGAATAGCTGAGTCCTGACATCAGCTTCTCTCTGCTACCTGACTGTGGATGAAATGTGATCAGCAGCCTTGTGTTTCTGCCAACACTGCTTTCCTAAACTTGATGGACTTACTGTAAGCCAAATAGAACCTATTATTCCCTAAGCTGATTTTGTGAGGTATAATTTTGTTAGGTAAGGAAAATAATGAATATAATCGGGAGTTTTATAATAATTTTATTGTCAAGTTTTATTGTCGAATGGCTACATGTTTGTTTAAATCAAACCAATCTCTCAAAATGTTTCAAACTATTTCACTGTGCTTACAGAATACTACCTTAGGTGTTCAGATACCAGTCTTTGCCCACTGGTCTTCAATTTTCAGAACAAAATTCGAAATGAGCACTCACTGACATCGTTTGTCTCCCTATCTCTTCAGACAATTGTGGGGTGAGACAATTGAAGACCAAAGTTTAATAAATATACTTATAAAATATTTGGGCTGAAGTAGACAATTCCTAGGAGAAAAAGAAGAACCCAATACTAAACAAAACAAATCTTCCCTCACCAGATTGAGCTTTTAAAATACTACTGGCATAGTGGTGCCCTTGATGAAACACATTAGCTCCAGAGACAATGTTCAAGACTTATAAGGAAGTTTTCAAAGCATGCTTAGTGTTGTCCTTGCTGTGTGTTCTCTCTGTCATGAAAACTAGCTCACTTCATAGATCTGATATATGCTGTGTTCTTTCTCCTTTGTTGTTTGCTTCATTCATTTTTTGAATGGAATTATCTTTTACATTTTAAAGGTTTCAACTCTCCTTATGCAATATTCTTGGATGCCTGCTGCCAGTCGGGCCTGTCCTTAATGTGGACTACAGAAACAGATCTTTGAAACAATGATTAATTTTAAAGATTCAGAAACTAATGTTCAGACACACTAAATTTCCTTCCTAAGGCACAATTTGTGGGAGACGGCAAAGGCAATAGTTCATATTCAAATTCATATACACTTCCTAAATTCCCAAAATAATATTGTCTGTGTAAGTAACTGGCAACTCAAGACATGTCCCATTTCCTCACAAGGTGCCCTTTCCTGTAACGCATGTGTTGATAAGTTTCTATTACTTCATAGTATTCTGCAAATGCTGCTCTTTTCACAGTGAATGGCATTGTTCAAGGTGAGAGAATTTGGTCATTACTTAAGCTTTAATCTGTATTTACAGATCACAGGGTGGGTTTTGCTCTTGAGAGTAGAAGGAAACAAAGTTCATTTCTCCACAAGAACAGCCTGTGCTTCTAACCACTCTCTTCTCTAGCTTGATCCATCTTATCAAAACATGCATTGTTGAACAGTTTTATAGTTTTTCTCTAGTAAAGTTCAGTTTTTTTGTTTGTTTGTTTGTTTTGGTTTTTTGTTTTGTTTTGTTTTTTTGTTTTTTGAGACAGGGTTTCTCTGTGTAGCCTTGGCTGTCCTGGAACTCACTCTGTAGACCAGGCTGGCCTCGAGCTCAAAAATCCTCCTGCCTCTGCCTCCCAAGTGCTGGGATTAAAGGCGTGCGCCACCACCGCCCAGCAATTTCAGTAATTTTTAACCCCTGCTTTTATTCATTTTAGGACTCTTCTGCTCAACAAACCCATTTCTACTTTCAGACCTTTTAATATGTTTACCACTGAATTTAGAATTTAAGTTCAGCTAGAAACATAAATATAATTATGTAGAGGGATCATTGTGTGGGGGAGCTTTAGGGTAATAGGACTAATTTAAAGATCTTTTGAAGATGATGAAAGACAGTTTTATGTGACATACAGATAAACACCCATGCATGCACAATACATACACACATTTATACAACACTCATGTAACATGCACATGCACTCACATGAACACATATGCATACATGTTCATATACATGAAGACCCACTGAAACATACAGAGTCACATGTACATAAACAAATGCACATATACACACATATGCACATATATACACATGTTGGGGTTAGCATTCAGTGAAATAGATAAAATTAAAGAAATATTGAGTATCTCGCATCACTGAGGGTAATCAGAGTCCAGCATTGGACTTCTACTCATGGCTTAGTGTTTTCTGTGTTAACTTTAGATTTGAAACCCAAAAATAGACTAATGGTAACAACCAAGGCAATCTCAGAAGTGTGATTAATCAGTTTTTCATTTACTATATTTTATTTTTCTCATTCTGGAAAACAGTATTCTTAAAATTTCACATTATAGCATTTCTTATTTGTTTGTGTAATATACCCTTCAAATAAATCCATAAAATATATAAATAAATACATATATAGTTTATAAATGAAATATATTATATGAATAAACAAATCACATAAATATATAAATATGTGAATTTATTTTAAAATTATATATAAATAAACTCAATAAATGAATTAGTTAAATATCTAAGAATAAATTCTAAAAAAATTTTGGAAATGTGGCACTATATTACAATAAATGCTTTCAGAACCAATGAGTGGTTGAATTTAACTAATCTGGAACAAGTACTAGATGTGTCTATTTAATATCACAGAGATCTGCACATGAGTACTAGGTATATTTATTTAATATCTCAGTCATAAAAATTTTAAGAGACCTTCTAAATTCATTTTTTAAAATTCAGAAATGGCATCTTCTTCTTTAGAACTATAGTAAGGAGAGATTTTATAAATACATCTTGTTGCCAGCGGATGCCCTACCAACTCTAGGGATAGTTGGTAATTTAACTTAAAAGGCTATCATTGATTTTTAAAAAAAATGGTTTTATATTTTAAAAGACCTCTTATTTGTAGTGACAGAGTCAGAACAGCCACTGTGTCAGGACATTTGGCATCCCAATGGTTGTGACCTGGTCCATCTTCTTGGGAAAAAATTTCTATCTTGATTAGGATTAATGTCAGAATTAAACATCTCAACTTAGACTTGAGGGACATCTAAAATATTTACAGGTGAATTCTAGCCATAACTAGTTATGAAATATTTAGTAAAGCAAATAATTAAGCAGAGATAAGCAGTGAAGTGGTATGTTTTGAAAAATGATGGGGTTGTGACTGCTATTCCAGTCACAATCGTGAAGGGAAGAAAGACCCACAAGCATATGTGATCCCAGCCACGCTCCTGGGGTAAAAATCTAAACTTCTGAGTTTTCACTCAATTACTTGAGTGGAAAGATAATAAGTGGTAACATTTAACTCATGTTCTTTCTCCAAAATTTTATAAGATTTAAAATTAAATGTTTACAACGAAAGAAGAAAAACATTGAAATAGAAGCAAAATAAAAAGGAAATGATTAAATGTCTAAAACTATGGAAACACAGACCAATGAACTACAGAGAAGTGTCCATTTTTCAGAGCATCACTGTGAAGAATAAGAAACATAACTCAACATAAACTAGAGAAGCAATCTTAAGACATCATATAAGAACTTGAAAATCTATCACAAATGATCAGATCTTGTAGAATCTATCACGAATCTTTAGGTTTTAAGCACACCGCGGATTCCAGAAACTTACAGGAAAATACCTTGTCTGAAAGTTCTATATAATACTCCTGTAATTCGTGGTTGTGTATCCATGTATAAGCTTTGTTATATCATCTTAAAGAATGGAAGCCTTGCAGATTATGAACATCTTCCGTCCTTACTACATGTCTCTTTATGATTGACAACTAAAGGTAAATGACTTCACAAGCAGACAAGAGTGTGGTGTGCCTCCTCTGGCAGCTAAACCTAGATCATTTATGTAGCTGCAGTACTGACAAGCAACCATGTTCTTCCTTTCTGTGACATAGATCAATAATAAACATTCCTATTTGAAATGATGTGCTACACTAATGCTCTAAGTAAATAGAAATGAATGACGATGATATTTTTTCCAGATCAAATTTGATAGCAGTGGGTTAAATGCTTTAAAGGTGATATTTGAGTGTAGGGTAACTTGAAGGAGAAATAGAATAAAAGGGGGTGAGTGAAGGACGCACAAAACATGAAACTCCTTTAGAGTTTCTCCGTGAATAGGCTATGTTACCAATTCTTTGAAAGAGCAAAGATGGATACTAGATCTCTCGGATTTAGCCAATTAAAGTGTTGAAGAAACTAAAACAGATTTTTAACATACCTCAGTCAATAAAGGAGCCCTGTGAATTAAATGACTGAGAAGTGACTTTCAATTAGGGGAATACAAAGATCCAACATGGCACCGAGAGGCAAACATTGAACCAAGATGAAGGAAGCTATGTCAGGGTGATCCTGGTGTCAAAGCATGCTTGCGATTTCTCAGAGGTGATGGTAGAAATTCCATTACGGTTGGTGGAGTCAAAAGTAAATCTCAGTCTTTGAGGAATGAGATCAACCTTAACCCCACCCCTGACTTCTCTCCAGTAACACCTGATGTTATTCTGCTATGGGTGACATGAAAGTTTGGAATATTATATGGGTACTCATTAAAAAATAACCCCTGATTCAAATTAATGCATTACTTTCTAAACTCAGCAGAAAACAAAAGATGATATAAAATTCAGTACATTTAGGCACTTTTCATGTATAGTATACATAGTTGAATATTTGTAAAGATTCATTTACTTATTATCTATGTGAATGTGTGTGCCTGAGTAAGTTTATGTAGACGATGTCGTGCAGTAGCCAAAGAGGACAGAAGAGAGCATTGGGTTCTGAGGATTTGATTTTTTAGTGTTTGTGAGCTGACATTATACGGAAACTATTCTCTGCAAAAGCCGTAAGTGCTCTTAACCACAGAGACAGCTTCCTCACCCTCATATTTGAATATACTAAATTTTTGTCCAGAGAGTATGTAGAATATAATACCTTCAGCGTGGCATTAGACTCAAGCAAATTAGATTTTATAATTAAGGTATAATGAATCTTCTTTATTCCTAATAAATATACAGTCAGAGATACACATGTGAATAAGAGACAGTTTTAGGTACTTAAAAGTAAATTCAGGAGAATATGAGATTCTTATGTTGTAGAATTTATGATATGAATTCTGCTATTCATGAATAAATTTCCTGTTTATTTTATGTATACATATCTGGGTACGAGACAGTAGACCATGCCAGAAAAGTTGGCAAACTGAACAGGTTCAGAGTCCCTGGCACCCAGGTGCTCACCTGAGATGGGAAGTGACTTCCTGCTCCCAACCAGATTCCTTGCCTGGAACACATGCCACACTTGCCACATAGGAAATGTGACCTGTGGTCACCTAGTTCAGAACAGAGTTCTCCATGCTAATGAGGTATCTAGAGGCCCTAAGGGTTTAGCCAATAAGTTTCCCTTCCAGGACATTCCCCACTACAAAATGTATTTAATCCTTAGTCCACCCCAAGGGGGTGGGTGGTATGTACCTATATTTTCCCACAATGAACAATCAATAAACAGTTTGGAACCAAGGACTGTCTCTTTCATCAAGAACGGCCATGAGGAGCATAATGAAAGCCTTCATCTACAGAGATGTATAACCTAAGTCTTCTGCAGAACCCCCTCTGTGCTCCTAGACAACCACTGCAAAGCCAAAGACAAACTAGCTAAGCCTGAGTTCCCCATCCCCCCCTGGCCCTAGACTCATTATCATCAGCCCGATGGCCCACTCTGTTCCCAACTACCCAAGGCCCAGCAGCATCTGGTTGTCCAGGAGTGTGGGAGCCCACAGCCCACTCTTCTCCTTACAGATCCATGGACCCCTGACTCTTCATTCTGGACCCATTGCGGTTTCCAGCAGTGACTTGATTCCCTAGACTCAGGATACTCCAGCCTTAACCTCCCTCACCAAGTGTTAATGTTATGGGTAATATTATGTTTTTGTTATAATACTAGAATGTTAAATATTTTATTATAAATAGTAAATTAACATAAATATAGTGATAATGAGTGAAATATTTTGGTATCTTAAAAAAAAAACTGTATACTAGGTAAGGCCAATATTAATATGTTATCTTAACAAAGGGAGAACTTGACCGAATATAAAGATAGAAAGAAGTTTCTAGATACTGATATTGTTCTTAATGCTCCAACCAAAGGTATTCTTACCCTTATTATAACATAGAAAAGTAAAGCTGATTTCAGATAGAATGGCAGATTTCTGGTCCATGAAAGATTGTCTATCTCAACTCTTGTATCTCAGAGTGATTTTTGTTCATTGTGCTCTCTCTCTCTCTTTAATATACAGCTGCCATCCTCTCCGAATAATTCTCATGAACCCCTCTCCTTTTGGGGAAAGCCATCTGTCTCTGGACTCCTGAGCATTCTTCTACATAGATCTCACCAGTTTCCTCTTCCTGTGTCCCTTTCTTAAAATTCATTATTTCAAGCCTTGGTCTTCTTTCTTTGTGTGTGTAATTTACAGGCAATCTTAGCCTCAAGCATAGTTCCAAATTATGAGATATAATCTATGGGTTCTAAAAGTCTATATACAATGCTGGCCATTCTCTTAAATTTGAAACCATATTTCTGACTGTCTATATGAAAACTCGTCTGATGTTCAAAAACAAAACTTCAGATTTCAGTCAGTAAATAGAATAAAGTTTATTTTTATATCCATATGCTGTTTTCCCTAAAACTCCAAAGCAGTGAGACTACATCCCAAATTATTTTATAATACAATGACATCTCTCTCTCTCTCTCTCTCTCTCTCTCTCTCTCTCTCTCTCTCTCTCTCTCTCTCTCTCTCTCTCTCTCTCTCTCTCCCTCTCTCTCTTTCTTCTTCTTCACCCAAAACTTCTACACAACAGAATCTTCTTTATTTAGGCTCTCTAATTTGAAGAATTTGGTTTTGTTATCCAGTTCCACTGTGTTTTTCTTGGGAAATCCTCACAAGCCTGGTGTTTGTCCTGGCTCACTATCATTGTCGTACCTTTTTATTGTAACAAATGCTTTCCTAAATGGAGTATTTTGTATAATATCTTGGACATGCCATTTCTTATAAAATACATTTTGTGTATGTTTCTGCAAATATAGAAGCCAAATAAATCTACTCAGATTTCCCAGCCTGTATTTCTGATTACATCAGCATGACTGGCTTTCAAAGTCAACAAACCTAATATAACTTTTCCCTGTAATGCTCATTTATTTCTGTAAGTTTTTAAGTGTGCTTCCATTTGTCTTGAACGTTTTCTATTTCTTTTCTGAAAAACACCAATCTGTCCTTTAGAATTTACCCTTAATGATGTGCTATGAAATGCTGTGTATTAGTTAAATTTTGATTCCTATGACAAAATACTTGACCAAAGTAAAACACGGGCAGGATTTCCTGTTGAAGCACAGTTTTAGCATCTAGCACATCATGGCAGAGAATTCCCACCACACTGGAGAAGCAGCTGTGCACATGTATCCATGGTCAGAAATAAGATGGGTGGACGTTGCTGTTCACTTCTATTTCTCTTTTTAATTCATTTTTGAAACCCAGAGCAAAGAATGATACTCCTATATTAAGTAAACCTTGTCACCTCAGTTAAACCTGTCTGCCAACATCCTTTTAGGTGCCTAGGGAGCCGGGTGACCACCTTGATTCAATAGCCTAGTAACATGAAGATTAACTGTCAACTGTCATACTTCCAATGAGACTAGTGGATTTTCCTCTCCATAATTCTACAGAATACTTTCCATACTTGACATACCCACAAAATTTCAATGGCCTAGTGTCTTTCTAAAAAGCTCTGCTCAGCTATGTTTATTTTTTATTACTGGGCACCCAGTAGTTTTGCTAAGAGTCTGTCATACATGACTAAGGTAAGATTTGAATCTTCTGTAGCTACATTTACAGCCATATCCTTCAAACATGTTCACAGCTCTGTCGTGATCCCTTTTGCTTCATGCTCTGTACTTTCATTATATAGTATTTCTCACTCACTTTATGCATGTTATTTCCTCACAGGAAAATGCCTTTTAATTCTTCATGGTTATTCTAGGTCTCCATTAAAATGGTGATGTTCTGTAAAGACATGGCTGTCCTATTAAATAACTCACTTGGCTTGATTGTTAGGTGCTGTGGAAGTCAGATAAATTCTTTGTACATATCAAGCATGATTCCGCACTCATCTAAACCTCAACATCTGCTCTTGTGTTTCTTCAGAGATGTGCTTGAGGGACTTCCTAACTAATGTGTATTTAGTTCTTTATTCTTTCTGTGACAGGGCTGAGGATGAAACTCAAGGCACTGTAAATGTTTAGTAAGCACTAGACTGCTGAGCTACAGCTGTGTCACCGTAATCATTCTTTACTATAGAAACAATTCTATAATTCTTTAGCCTTGAACTGTAGCATATTTTTTAGTTATTTGAAACACAGATAGTGTTAAAGAGAATTCACTACATAAGAAGCTCCTCTTTCTCCCTCTTCCTCACCTTGATGCCTCCGTGTGTGTGTGTGTGTGTGTGTGTGTGTGTGTGTGTGTGTGTGTGTGTAGATCTTGTTCCATTCATTTGCCTGCAACATTCATGATGGCCTTGTTTTTTAAAGGCTGAGTAGTATTTCATTATGTAAGTGAACAACATTTTCTTTATCCATTCTTCACTTGAGAGACATCTAGCTTATATCCTGTTCTGGGATACTATGAATAAAGCTGCTATGAACATAGTTGAGCAGGTGTCCTTGTGAGATGATAGACAATCTTTTGGGTATATGCACAGAAGTGGTTGGCTGGGTGTTGAGGTAAAACTATTCTCAATCTTCTGAGAAACAATCAAAATGATTTTCAAAGTGATTGTATAAGTTTGCAGTCTACCAGCAATGAGGAGTGTTTCCCTTGCTCTACATCCTCAGGAGCATATGCTGTCCTTGCAGTTTTTGTTCTCAGCCATTGTGCTTGGTGAATGGTGAAATGTCAGTCATTTCGATTTCATATCCCTAATGACTAAGAACATTGAACATTTCTTTAAATGTTTCTTAGCCATTAGAGATTTGTCTGCTGAAAATTCTCTGTTGACCTCTGTGCCTCATTTTTTAAATTGAGTTATTTGGTTTGTTGGTATCTAACTTTTTGAGTGTTTTATATTTTGGATATTAGCCCTCTGTCAGATATAGGGTTGGTGAATATCTTTTCCCAATCTGTAAGTCCATGGACAAAACCTTTGACACAAAATGTGGTCTGCCTATGAAATATGCAGCAACAAAGATAGTGCAGAGAAGGAGGGAATGGCCAATCAATGACTGGCCTAAATTGAGACCCATCACATGGGCAAGTACTGATCCTTGATACTCTTAATGATACTCTGTTATGCTTGTAGACAAGGATCTAACATAAAAGTCTTCTGAGAGACTCCAGCCAGCAGCCAATGGAAACAGGTGCAGACACCAACATCCAAACATTAGATGGAACTCAGAGACTCTTATGGAAGAGTTGGGGGAGGACTGAGGGACCAGAAGAGCACAGCGACTCCACAGAAAGACCAACAGCGTCAATTAACTAGGAGTCTTGGGGGCTCACAGAAACAGAACCACCAAACAAAGAGTTAGCATGGGCTGGGTCTAGCTCCTTTTACTCACAAACTTATGTAGTGGATGTGCATCTTGGTCTTCATGTGGGTCCCCAACAACTGGAGCAGGAGCAGTACCTAAATTTCTTGCCTGCCTTGGGTTGGTTATACATGATAGGGATGTTCCTCGTTCTCACAGAAGAGGGGGAAGGGAAATGGAGTGTGGATTTGTGTGAGGGGGTACTTGGAGGGGAGGTTGTACTGACATTGGGATGTAAAGTGAATAAATAAATGAATTAATAAAAAGATAGAAAATATGAAACTGGCTGATCTCACTTCCTATGGTTTTGCTTTCATCTCTTATATGAGAAAATGGAATGACATGGGCTAAAAATTCATCTTTAATATGTTATCACTAGATGAGAAAAAATCCCAACAATTTCTTAGTGAAAAAAATTCACATACCTTTTTGTCTGTAAGACACATCCATGACATTTTAAGAGTCCACCAAGAATTTTGCCTCTTAGTAAGATTTCAAATACAAGAGCTAGAAATGCAAAGGTTTGTTTGGCACAACATCTTTTCTTAATCCAAACTCGACATCCACAGATGTCTAAAGCTTCAAGTCCTTCAACATTCTTACTCACTAACTGAAGAAAAGAGCATTGGTAGATCATCAACTGAGAGGATGGCATTTAATTACTGAAGATAGACATGTGCCTGCTGCATAGAGACTTGATGTTGTTGCAATCTGGTTAAAGGAAGTCAATCCCCATTCACTCAATCTCTGAAAGTGAGCAGTCATGCCAGTTACCTTTAAAAGCTCTTGAAGGCTACACCAGCCTGATGAGTAACTAATTAACCAACTGGAAATGAAAACATTTCACTTACATCAGGCACAGATACGACCTTTGTCTTTGAACTTTTCAAATAGAATCGTGGTATGACAGACATTTGCTGTTTACATAGTCACACAGAAGTCTTAAAAATCTTATTAAAGTCGAGCAGGATGGAGAATAAAGTTAGCGCATTTGTTTTGAATTTCTGAATTTTCAATGTATATTTCATATTTTGTTTTATTGTTAAAATATAACCTGGTTGTGAGCCTTTTAGACATTACTTATAGCTACGATTAGTACTGTAATAAGTACTCACAGTCACTGCATGGCATCACATACTGCACATCTGTTTTCTTACTCAGTAGTCACTAAAGTCCTAAGAGAGATGCATCTTTAAAGATTTTACTCTTCATCTTAATGTGTGTTTGTGTGTTGTGTGTGTGTTTGTGTGTGTGTATGTATGTGTGTGTTTGTATATGTATGTGTGTGTGTGTGTGTGTGTGTGTGTGTGTGTTTGTGTGTAATTGGGGAGGATGCTCAGAACCAACTACATGTGTAGAGGTCAGAGGAAAATTTATGGAGTCAGTTCTCTCCTTCCCTTTTTAGGGGATCTAAAAACCAAACTCGGGTTGTGTCTGGGTTGAATGGAAAGAACTTACCATAGATCCTGGGGCATAGGACCATATCTGTAGGCTAGAAGTATACATTCTAATGTTGCTTTGTGGTTAGAAAGGAAAGTTTAGCTTGCTTTCTTTTCCCCTGAGGTTCCTCACCTATTTATATTGTTGCTACATATTGATACAAAATTTTTGGACTCAAATCTCTTTTTTTTTTCTCATGGTCACACATGGCTCAGTTGACCCACCACACTCTCTCACAAATGCAGTTTATGTTCTCTTCAAATGTATGATAAAAATGTAAAAACATGTGGCTTACAGTTCCAGTTACAAAAGTTAAAGTATCTTCCACAGTATGTTAAAGTTAGTTTTTTTAAATGTTGACTACATGATCATTTTTAATATGGCAATAGCACCTTTTCACATGTCTAATGGCACCTCCTTACAGCATTTTCTCTGATTTAATAGCTGAAGAGTAAAAACGGGGTTTGAAAGTAGTAACTAGACTGAATCTCATCTTTGTATGCCTCTTTTTCCCTTTCAGTTAAGAACAGGGCATAGATGTGTATTCTCCTTTATTTAGAAAAGTATGCACTCCTGAGCTGCTCAAAAGATTTGATATAAAAATCATTAAATTACCCAGTAAAAATGTAGAAGTATTTGTAACAGGGTTGCATGTTTTCTTCCTTGAGGTTTCACAGATGCTGTCCTGTGATACCAGTACATTTAACTTCAAACCACATAATTGCTCAGAATTTAAAAAAAAAAAATCATTAATCTGGTATTTTTCTCTTTAAGGCAAATGAATGAGGGGAGTTTGATTTTATAAAATTCAGACAATAAATTGCACTTATATTCTGAGTGGCTTTCTCTGGGAGTCCCTGAGGGCTTCACAAAAATTAAAAATTCTTGAGAGCAGCATCAAACATCAGTTACTTTGGTTTAGATCTTAAAACAGAAATTGATTTAGCATTTTAGATCTCCCGTGGGGATTGCTTTTGCATTCATGAAAGCTGCTGTTAGAGATAGCTATGCTGTTTGACCAACAGCTGCTGATCAAGGTAAAGACTTTTATAGTTTCTAGGAAATCACAACGCTGCTTCCATAACAACTGCAGGCATTGACCAAACCAATCTATAAGGATTGAAATGGGACTTTAAATACATGGTTATTAGTGCAAAGAGCATTTAGCCAAAGTATCCTGGGATAGTTCTTCTTCATGCTTTTTACTGTTATTGCTACTATGTCTGTAAAGCCCCAAGTGCCCAGAGTAGCAAGACATGATGGGAAACCCAATAACATAACAATGTATTGCAAATTCAACCTTGGAGCTATGATGGCTAGAGCTACACCTGTTCTAATCACCTAAGAGGCAGTTACATTGCCAGATAAAATGCTGGAGCAGTCACTTCCATTCTTAGTAAAATAATTGTGTTTACAACCCTGAAATAAAATACACTGAATTGAAGGTATTGTTTGTCTTTTAAATAAAACATACTGGGCATGAAAGAGAGGAAATGTAGCTAGGTTCCACTTGATCATCTTTGGACTTTAAGCTCCCACTTCTTTGTATTATATAAAATATGTCTTCCTTATTCCTCAAATCAGAGTGCCTATCAGTAGCAGAGAATTGGACCAATTAAACCATGGGAACTTTGGGTTAACAGAAAATAGTGATAAACAAGCTTTTGGAGACTATAGTTAAGTCTTGGAAAGTATCTTTCTTGTTTTTTATTGGTTATCAACATATGTAAATAAAATTTATAGCAAAATAAATGCTACTTTAAACAAGGCTCTAAAATAAAAAAAGAAAGAAACAGAGGAAATTATGTAAAAAGAAGCAGAAAAACATAAACAAATGGGAAGAAGTTAAAAAGAAAGAAAGCATGGAACATGATCAATAAAGAAAAATAGTCCAGTTTTTATATTCAGGGAATGCCAATATCTGAGGTTGTTGGGAAGAAAGTCAGAAATGTGGAGGAACTTAAATGAGACTGGAATCTTTATTCTAATACTTGTTATTAAATGGAGGATAGAGGAGGGAAGAAAAATAGAACCACAGAAAAAAGCAGAAAAAAAAGTTAGCAGGAACATAGATTATTAGAGATGAAGAGAGAAAATTACTATATGACCCCTGAAATGATTTACATTGACTTAGTAACTCACAGAGGAACTAAGGACACTATATTCCCTTGTGGTAGAGGGACTTTGATAACTACTAGCATATGGCCCAGCACATACTATGTCAAAGAGTTATATTAGTACTTGTTGAAAGAAATACAGGTAATTATTAGTTATTGAATTAATGTAAATATTCATAGGAAATATATCTAAACACTAAGATAAATGTGTTTTGAGAAATTGTATTGTTGCCAATGTTTCTAGAACATATTTAATAGAAGTAAGTAGTTTGACCACATTACACTATGTTAAAAGCAGCAAAAGCATATCAAATACCTAAATATAAGAATGAAAAGTTATGATATTCCTAGAAAAAATATAATCCTTTAAGCATCTTTGATTACGTAATGGTTTTTAGGGAAATAGTCAAAACAGCCATCACTCAAGGGATATTAATAATCAGACTTTATCCAAATTAAATTGCCTTTACTGAAAGACAGACATTTTCAAAGAAATTAAAAGCAAACCAAGTATGGGAGTTAAAATAGAGCATCTAGTAAGACTTTTGTATATAAAGCATATGAGTAATGAATAAAAGAACTATAATAATAAATTTTTATACTTGTAAACAACCTGAATAGTTTTCAAGCAAATATGGCAAAAGAATCATGACTCCATAATCAATAAACACATGGTTTTAGTAATTACAAATGGAAACAGCAATGGTATAATGTTTACAATTGCCAAATACCCATCTTCCTTTTTTCTTTCTTTCTTTCTTGCTTGCTTGATTACTTGCTTGCTTTTTGTTATTTCACAATATTAGTTAAAACATTAAAAATATTTTTAACTTTTGCATGTAATTTATTTTTGCAAATATTTTTATTAGTTCTTTGAGTTTTATACAGAATGTTTTGATACCTTTCCCAGCTCTTCTCAGATTGGACCCAACTTTGTATTTTGATTTATTTTATTTTCCTTTTTTATTGGATATTTTATTTATTTACATTTCAAATGTTATTCCCTTTCCTGGTTTTACCTCCTGAAATCCCCTATCATATCCTCCCTCCTCCTGATTCTATGAGGGTGATCACTCTCTCATCAACCCACTCTCACCTACTTGCCCTGGCATTCTCCTACACTCAGGCATCAAGCCTTCCCAGGACCAAGGGCCTCTCCTCCCATTGATGTCTGACAAGGCCAACCTCTGCTACATATGTGGCTGGAGACATGGGACCCTCCATGTGTAGTCTTTGATTAGTGGTTTAGTTTTATTTTATTTTATTTTTTTTAGAAACACAGCAACAAGCATAAAATCTGTACAGGTTCAAGACAGACAGACTCCAGTACTGAGTATGAGAAATGGACATAGGGTCCTACTCCTAACCTTGAAGCTATTTGCAATTGATGCCAAATGGCAAAGAGAAAATCAGTTTTCTTCCTTGGAATACCACTGGGTATATCACCTGCATTCCAAGACAGGGCCTGTGACCATATAGTATGGGCAAAGCTTTCTTGATTCTGTTTCTTTTGATTTGTTTAGGCATTTTCTTTCTTTCTTTCTTTCTTTCTTTCTTTCTTTCTTTCTTTCTTTCTTTCTCTCTTTCTTCCTCTCTTTCTTTCTTTCTTTCTTTCTCTTCTTTCTTTCTTTCTTTTGTTGTTTCTTTCTCTTTCTGTCTTATTGGTGTTTTGCTTATTAATTTTGCTTTGCATTTCTGTAGCTTTCTAGTTTTTATTTCATTTTTCAAATGGAGAAATAACATTAATTTGGGTGAAGGAAGAGTTGGGAAGAAAAATTATCAAGTTATACTGCATGAAAATTTTAAAATAAAAAATACATTTAAAAACACATGAGGACAAATTTGTGTTACCCCAATATTCCTAAATGTGTGACTTTCCCTAGAGCATGACATTGATTTATTAGGACCTACACTCTTCTAGAAAACTGTGTTTCCTTCCAACAGCAGTTACAAATAGCTCCTTAACTGTGGTTGGGACTTGCTAACAACTCTTCTCTCTATGATGGACTTTGGCCTTGCCTAGCCTTATTTATACTCCGTGAAAGCTGACACAACCACTGTGAAGTTTTATGTGTAGCTGTTCTGCTGTGCCTAGAATCATTCACTGTTTCTGGCTCTTACCTTTCCTACCCCATCTTCTTCAATGATGCCTGAGCTTTGAGGGTATGTTTAATTTAGGGAACAATACTTAAGTATCTTATTCTCTTCCCCATAGTCAGCTGTAAGTCTCCATGATAATCACCATCTAGTTGTAAAAGATGTTTCTCTCATAGTGGTTGAAAGATGCATTGATATACAAGTAAAAGGATAGATCATTAGGAATTGGTTTAATACAATGCTCACTTAACAGAATAATAATAGTAGGTAATTCATTAGGGCTGCAATCTAGCTATAGTTCGGTGACATAATGCTAACAGATATACATTTTGCATTGTGAGAAAGGCCATGTAAAGCCAACCAGACAGTTACTTCCAAAATATTCCTGCCACTATTGAACAAGTGGTTCTGTTTTGCTACCAATCATTATTGTATTTTAGAATTTGGAGCTGTGTGTCATTGGCAATTACATTTTGCATTCTGTAGCATACATAGCACATTTCATTGCTATGTAAGCTTGCGAGTATTTCAAGGTAGGTTTTTCAATGTTCTATGACTCAACTCTGTAGTGTCTTCAACAATAAAATCTTAATATGAAGTTCTAGAGGGTACATTTGGAATTGCATGTAATTGAAAGATAATTGAAAGTATTGAGTAAGATTTAGAGAAATTCTGCCCAACAAATACTGATTTTCAGAATCTTAAATGATGCAGTCACTTTATAGAGCTGCATGCAAACTGATTTATAAGGGTAAACAGAGTTACTATGTAATTCAGCATTGCTAACATAGATTCACTCTGCAAGGGAATGAAAGTAGTTACCCACATAAAAATATGGACATACTTGGGAGGAAAGGTAGTGAGAGATAAAAAGAAGTGGAGAAATGAAGAAATGAGTGGTAGAATTAACATTACAATATATATATATATTTAAAACCCTTGTATACATTCATTTTCTGTATTCTACTAATAAAAAGGAATAAACAAATTTGAAATAAAAATTAAATTTCATTGAAACATTTATTTTATTTTTTAATTAATTAATAATTTTATTTGTTTACATTTCAAATATTATTTCCCTTTCCAGTATCCTCTCCAACATTATTTTGAATAGCAAAAGTTTGCAAAATCCAGATGTTCATCCATTAATTAATGGGGAAAAATTGTATATATTTTCAGATTTAAATATTATTGGCAATAGAGAAGATATAGAAATAAGCTACATGTGTAAACATTCTAAACTCCATAAAATTACATATTTTAGGTGTGTCAGCACTTTAGTAAGTGGATTATGTTATTATTTAAATTATAATATCACAAATTAATGAACACATTGAAAATATTTATTTTAATAATCATGGTAGTTTAATAGTACTGAATCTGAAATTGAATGTTTGATAAGGAAAATCTTCATAGAAATCCTTAGAACCAAGCATGAGATCAGAATGTTGTTTGTCTCATACTGAGGAGACATGTAGAGTAACTGTTAAAATGTATGGCATTTCTGTTTAAGAGAATAAATGTTTTAATTAGGCCATTTTAACTAAGCTTTGAAAATATGCTAAACTCCATGAAATTGCATATTTTAAATTTTGTATCCCTTTATTACATGGATTATATTTCTTCAATTATAATATCAGAAAGGAATAAATATATGTATTGAAAATATTTCATTGATCATTTAATCTCCTCCATAACAAAAGGAATTAAAGTTATGTAAGGATTATTAACAGATAACATAAAATAGGAGGGTTATTATTATTCAATGATTATAGGAAACTCTTGAAGCTCCCTCTCAAAAAACATTCATTAACTAATAAATGACAGCATCTCCATTTTTCATATACTGAATACAGAATCAATGTATCATGATGTTAATCTGTCTTTTCTGGCCAACTTTTTATTACCTACACGTTGGTTTGGCAAAATCATTCAGACACTGAAAAGAAATCTTATTCCACTTGTATAAACACAGTTCAAATGTCACATTTGTCTTTATAGATCTTGAAGTCACCTGAATGTAGAATATGTATCCTAATGTTAAACATGATGACATACAAATGCCGAAGAACAAGAACCATTTGAAAAACATAGAAATAGAAAGAGATGGGCAAATACAAACTGAGCAGAACTTAAAAAAATCACAAAGGCAATATTCTATAAAAGATTATTCTATACATTACCCAGCCCAGACCAAAAGAGAAAATAGAAAAGTCTAGCCACTACTGGCAAGCTACAAATCACAAGGAAGAAACATATGTTCTAGCATACATATATTCATGAAAGACAATAACTCTAGCCCATCTGTGGCATATTATGTCATATTGCAGTCATGAAGTTATTCTGGATTCAGAGAGGTCTCCCAGCAGATGCATCTCCAACCTGTGCCTTTGAAGTTAGAAGCACATGGAAGCTCAGATAAGGCCCTCTTCAACATACAACCTGGTTCTGAAGAAGATATACCATAATGGAAAACTTGATGTGATAATGACATCAGATAATGACTGTCACTCGGATCATAAGGTACATTTATATAAGCATGCTTCATGCTCTAATACATCAAGGTATATTTATTGATTGTGTCTGACAACTAGCTGTAGGCTCTTTTTCAGTGTTCAGAATATTTCTACCAAGAGTAATTCTAACCAGGGCAATGAAGCCAACTGTTGGGAGCCTACTCCTAGCAGAAAGCGGCTATCATCTTTGCAGGCATCTTGAAACATATACCCTGACAAGAGACTTGTTTTTCAACAGCCTACAACATCTGAGCACACTCTGATAAACATCTTGTTTTCCCCAGATATCTTGTTTTGTTGTTTAATACCCGCAGCAGCAAGGTGCATGTGGTAAAGAGCTTTCAGCTGTGTTCCCCTGTTGTGCTTATAAATACCCAGGATTTCCTTTCAATAAACGAGACAGGAGACTAGAGACTTGACCACACACCCTGTCTTGTCTCCATTCTTCGTATCTCTTGCCCCTCGATCCCCACTCTCTCTCTCTTGAGAGACAACAGGGTCTATCCCTGTGGTCTGATCCCCTCGGACCAGAGCACTTAGCCTCAAAGCATGGGGCAGTGCGGCCTCAACATAGTGGCCCCCAAACGTAGGGCAGTGCAGTCCTCAACAGCCAACCATTTTATAAATCAAGCAAAGGAGGTTTGGAGCATGGGTTATTCTCTGGTACTAGAGAGGACATACTCCTGAGGGAGGAAATCTGTGTGCGTGAATAAAAACATAGGGAGTAAAGAGAAAAAATTCTCCTGGGTTTGAATCAGTACAAATGGGAACATAAATCAAATCTTGTCTTAGCTCAAGGTGTATTTCCTATGATGATAAATACAATTGACTGAATGATGATGATGATGATGATACCCCATACACACAAATACACACTCATAAAAACAATACCCCCCATGCACAAGTACATGCTCAGAGATCTCAAAGTTGTACCATGAGTCCCGAAGTTAAAAACAGGATTACTATGTGTCAGTGGATCCCTGCTTCTTAATTTGTTTCTCTGAAGAAAGCATGTTGCTCTTTGGAACTTGTAAATCAAAGGGTCGTGCATCATCCAGTGTCTTCCTATGTAGCTAAGAATCAAAATTAAAGTGTGAGATGAAGGACTATTTGACCTAAAGCCCTGACATGCTATAAGCTCAGGGCTATGTGACCTGAAGCCCTGTCATGTTATAAGCTCAGGGCTATGTGATCTGAAGCCCTGTCATGCTATAAGGTCAGGGCTATGTGATCTGAAGCCCTGTCATGCTATAAGCTCAGAGCTATGTGATCTGAAGCCCTGTCATGCTATAAGCTCAGCTTGTCTCCCCAGTCTTCATACAGCACAGGTCCTCTTCACTGTGCATCCTAAGCACTGACAACCTTTCCATTTCAGGGCCTTTGATGTCACATTTCACCCTGGATGTCCTTTTCCTTCATATGTATCTGGCTTTTGCTTGCAAATCAGAAGTGATTTCCTTTAATGCACTTCTCTGGACAGTGGGCAAGAAAAGTTAACTCAGATTCCTTACTCTGTTTTACTTATTTTGCTTGTTGCCATGTAAACCTTTATGTCCTCAAATGAAGGGCTTTGGCTTGCTTCCTCTTTTCCTTGTCTTTGTCTCCTGGAATTGAGTATAGAATAAGAAAGTATTCGGAACTGACTATGTGAACAGGTGCAAACACCATGCTGTTGACAGGATCTTCTCTCTCTGGCTTCACTGTGGAGCTGTTACAAATCCCGCCCCAGACAACTTAGGAGAAAAGAAGATTGTTTCCCTCATATTTCCAGGTCAGTGAAGTCTGTCCTTGAAAGAAGTCAGGGCAATAATCAGGAGTTCAAGCACTGGTTGTAGGAATGCACTTCCACTGAAAGGCTTGTCTCAAAAAACATTCCTTCTGCTAAGAAGACTGAAGCTGGTGTCAAGTTTACAGATGATTAGAAAGCACTTTTCATCAATGACTTAAGAGCTAACATCCACATATATGTAAAGGCAAACAATGTTTATGTTTCTGGGTCTGAGCTGCTAAGAATGAGTTTTTTTCTAGTTCTATCCATTTATCTGCATATTTGATGATGTCATTCTAATGGTACTATTGCATTGTGTAAATGTACCATGTTTTCTTTATGAACATTTAGCTTGTTTCCAGCTTCTGGCTGCTATGATTAGAACAGCCATGAACGTAGTGTTTTAGTTTCCTTGGGCCAAGTTATAATCAAGATTCAGGTTCATTTTTACATATTGCAACTTCATGAATTATTCCATTTTAAAGGTGCTGTTTCTAAGACATGTTGAAATATTTCATATGTATACCATATATGTGATTATATATATGTGATTATATATGTTTGTGTGATATATATACACACATACATGTATATATGTGTATATATATGTATGTATACATAAACACATATGTGAAGGGATAATGTCCAATTCACCATGTAATAACTTTAGCAATCATTATTTATTGCTAAACACAATGAGATAAATAGTAAACAGTTCATTATTTTAATCTTTTTTCCCAGTGAAGGTTTATTTTGCAAAACACCCTATGAAGATACAAGGCATATGCAAAGTTAAATAAAGCATGTACTTGTGAAGTACAAATGTAAAATATATTAGAAACAGCAACTGCATTTTTTCATGTTTCAACACAAGTTATGTTGAGATCAGGACATCAAACCTTAGCATGGTACAACCCAAAATGAAAAGAGGAATTTTTAAACCATCCAGGTATTTTTTACTTATAATTATTTTGCAGTAGCTGAGATTTTTATTTGTAAATAACATTCATTCTGCCACTTTGGGCTTAGAAACACTTAGGACTTAGGGACACTTAGGGCTTGGTCACCCATACTTGCTATAGAATCAGTTCTTTCTTTCTTTCTTTCTTTCTTTCTTTCTTTCTTTCTTTCTTTCTTTCTTTCTTTCTTTCTTTCTTTCCTTTCTTCCTTGCTACTTTTTTCCTTCTTTCCCTCCTTTCCTCCTTCCCTTCCTTTCATTTTCGACCTTCTTTCCTTCCTTCTACATTCCATTTCCTCCTTCCTCCTTTCCCTCCTTAGTTCCTTTGTATCTTCCCTTCACCTCTCTGTTTTCTTGTATTCTGTTCTCTCCTCTTTATTTCTCTTTTCTGTAATTTTCAATATTGTGCTGTTAGATGGCAGCATATTTAAAAGATAACAATAAAAGTGAATGGAGAATCCTAAATTAAATGTGTCTGAGGGGACTGCACATTCTGATGACCTTATAGTACTAAGAAATCAGAAAACAACCAAAACATTCACACATTAATGGAAGCACCTTAGGAAGGTAGTGTCTGTAAAGCAGGTTCTAGGAAAATACGTGTGTTTCATGCACAGGAACTCAATAGTTAACAGTATGTAGTTTGCTGAGTTGGAAAATAAAGAGGAAATGTTAATATTTGAAGATTTCTTATATAATTCAATTATTTTTGACTAAAATGGTTAAAGAAAATATAATTTTGGGGTAAGCATGAGTGTACTCATATACTAATAAATTCAAACATTCAAGGAAATATTTAATTGAATTAGTTTATTATATGTAGTTATAATAAATAGCCTATATTTTAATTCTGTAATGCATCATTTTATTGCTTTTATTTTCATGTTTACTTGGTAAAACTTTAAAATAATGGCCCAGTTAAGGTAATTAATGTTGAATTACAGAGGAAATCCAATAGAATTACTTGTGACATTCACATTAATACTAGATGAGTTCACCGTGATTAATGGTGTTAAATAGATACCAGAGGAATTAATATTGATTAGGCAATTATTTTAAAGTGTTGCTGTTTATTGCAATTTACACCAACTTCTTTTATTTGAGGAAACCTTTCTTCATTGCCACTGTCCAGGGCAAGCTGCTTAATTGCCTTGAGAACCTGAAAGAAGAGCCCACAGATTTCTTTGTTGTATTCTTACATTCTAAACATTACTGCATTTGAGAATAAGAAATGATACTTCAGGAGATGGAAAGGCATCTCAGAAGATAAGGTACATGCCATGCAAGAATCAGGATCAGGCTTCAAATCCCTTGAATCCAATAAAGCCAAGAGTGTGTGGCAGCCTCTTATTATTTCCATGCAGTCTCATGTACTGTCTCCATGCACTCTGCTCATCTCAGGCCGGCAGGACTAGCTGAAACAGTGCTCTCTAGATATAGAAGGAATGCTTTGTGCTTTCAAATGTACCACGATACACATGCATCCATAAAAACTGAACATCATGCATATATACAGACGCATATATACATGCACCAAAAATCTCCTGAGATTTTAAAATGATGGTCAAAATTTAAATATATATTTATAGAAGTGTTTCACACTCATATTTTCAATGATGGCTGCTTTTAAAGTCACAGAGTACTTTATTGTCAATTGCTAAGCCTTCTGCTATGACAGACTGGTTAGAGAGGTCACCTTAGCTGGAAAAAAAGGACAAGAATTCCCTGTTTTATCAGCCACCTGCTGTCACTGTCCTGGGAGATGGCTACAAAAATAAATTCAATTTTCATCATATCTGAACAGAAAGTTGGAAGGAAGGAAAAGAGCTGACCTGCAGCGCAATTTGAGAAAACGTGAAATTGATAATGCTGGGCAGTTACACAAAGTTTTGGCAGAGATTTTGAAAACAAAATGAGTAAATTCATGAAAACAAATCTGAGACAATAAGGCACTGTTTACGTGGACACAGATGTTATTTGTCAGTAGAAATTCCTCTCATATAAAGCTTTGTTTCCACAATGTCTTTATTCCAATGGTAACAGGAGAATGTCTAAAACATCCATGAGAGCATGGAAGGTTCCTTTCTACCATGCCTCAGTCAGAGTTCAAAACCAATTTTTATATATATATATATATATATATATATATATATATATATCATAGTCTATATATATATATATATATATATATATATATATATATATATCATAGTCTACACAGATGCATTGCATACAAAATACAATGTCCTATGTTTAGAATCAGTTAATGAACGATAAGAAATAAGGGACCCAGATATGATACTTTGGAGGCAGAATGGATAATAAGCCTTCTCTTCACCCTGAAACAGAGTGTCTTTTTGGGATATCTATGCTTTGAATTTGAACTCTTTAGATGAGGCTTGCCCTTATGATCCAAAGCTAACATCCTTTACTTAATTTAATTTATAGTAGAATATAACTACATCTACAATATATCTTCACAAAAGCTCTACATTGCTGTTTTGATAGCTGAGTCCTATAGACTTTGACAGATGTAACTGGCTAACCATAATTCCAGGAACAATCTGAGGGATATGGAAGGCCCTGGCCTCTGCCTGTCTGCCTGTTGGCCTGTCTGCCTCTCTGCCTCCCCACCAGTTTCTGCCTGTCTCTGCCTGTCTCTATCTCTGTCTGTCTCTGCCTCTCTGCCTCTCTGCCTCTCTGCCTCTCTATCTCTCTGCCTCTCTCTCTGTCAATTTTCATTACTATAATTAGAATATATTTCATTTATTTCCCATTTAAATGGCATTTGTAGATTTAAGATCTTAATAACTCATCAATCCTGAAGAATATTCTTTTATTGGCAAAGGCAATATGTTTCCCAAAGTAATTGTCTTTTCTCACACATTTCTTTTTATAACCAAAATGCACTGATGTTTTTCTGTAAATTGTTCTAGCCATTCCATATTGTAAAGGAAGGAGAAATCACTTTTTAAGACTGTGTTTTGTCATTAACATGAAGGGCATTCTTAATAATATTGGTGAATACTTGCAATAAATGATGACCAGCCATACAATGAAAAATGATGGGTGCTCTGATAGGAATGTGATAATAGACTGGGGGGGGGTACCTGAAGTGATTAATGCCAAAAGTTAATTGCTTTCTTCATAGTTGGAAGATGTTTCCTTATTAGAGTTTGCATGTGAGAACATGTTTCATATCAAAATATATTCCCAGGTTGAGTTGCATATATAGATTGATGTGAATTTTGTATTGATTCTTGTTTTCTCTAGGCTTTACCAGGTTTACTGAATTTAAATAGGTTTTCCAACTTCAAGGAGTTGATCTGGAAATTTTTGAAATACTCTTATTGTTCCCATGAGGGGAAATCCAAACACTCACACAAACACTATTTGTGCCCATGTATAATTCCTCAATTTACTTCAAGAAATGTTTAATGCATTGCAATAGGTAGCATGGTTTATTGTGTTTTTTAGCCAGGAGTATATTTAACCTGAAAGTAGTTTGTCTTTGTGTCACAACAGAAATAGTTATTTCCCTTGTCTTTACACGATCAAGACACAGTTCATAAAATGACTAGAAAGAAAACCATAGATGGTAAACCCCAGCAGAGATTGCCTCCTGGTCTTACACCATAATAATACTGTCTATAGACAAATCTCATCCAACAAGTATGTTCCACGCTCAGTTATAAAAGTAACCAGTGTCAAAAAGCAAAAATTAGTAATATGACTTTGACATCAGATAATGTTATAAACAATGTCTCTAAGATTGATATTATTGTACTGCATGATGGAAAATGAATAATTACAAGTTTTGAAAATAAAAAAGAATCGCCAAAGAACATTGAAACATCCAGTTCCCTATGACAGCCAGGGTTCTTATCTGTAAAATGAAATTGCTTTTGTTACAAGTCTCATAACATCTTCTAGCTCATGTGCATCAGCTGATCTTAAAATATATGTGGCATTATGTAGCTAGCCCAGGGAAGAGTCAGCTCTTAAATTTAAAATGTAATTTGAGGCTTATCAAGTGATATTTATATCATGTTAGACAGGAGAGTTAGCATGGCTTCCACTGGCAATTAGTGCACAATAATTTACTCTTTATATCTGACATAATTTGTTCTGCTTTTTACTGGGTTATGATGAATGACCTCCTTCCTTTCCTCACTCTATCTGTGTATTGACAACTTGCTGCTCTGCAAGTTCTTGTAGTGACTGCTATTATTACTCCCCCCCCCCATTTAGTGCTTAGATTGGAGTTTTCCCAAAAATCTCATAGTAACTGAGTAGATGTTTTCTCCTAGCTATTTCTTCTAAAGTAAGTGAAGGAGGGTTTGTAACATGTGCTTACATATTTTCTGTAGACTATGCAATTAGCCACAGATACATTTTTAAGAACACATAACTTAGGAATGTGTTCTTATATTATTACATATAGTAATAAACATATTATTATGTAAATAATGCTACCAGTGTGAGGCTTGTGGTATAGGCCATTATCCATTGTTATCTCCAGACTAATCTAATATCTATGTGACTTTAATATCTTATAAAAAAAATCTATCTTTAAAATGGATGGACCTAGAAAATATCCTGAGTGAAGTAACTCAGACCTAAAAGGACATGCATGGTATGTACTCATTAATAAGTGGATATTAGACATAAGAGTAGAGAATACTCAGGATTTAACTCAGGCCTCAGGGAGTGGGGAGGTCTGTTGGGGTGGGGGTGGGAATATCCTCCTCTTGAAGACAGAGGTCTTCGGGAGAGGTAGGGGATAGGAAATAGTCGGGAGGCAGACCAGGAGGGCCATAAAGTATGACTGTAAAAAAGAATTAAAGAATAAAAATAAATGAATTTTAAAATTCTGCCTTCTTTGGATGCCCTTTCCTTCAGTCTGTGTTCCATACCTTGTCTCCATATTTGCTCCCATGAGTAGTCTGTTCCATCTGAGTCACCATATACAGTTACCAAACCCAGACACTATTATGAATGCCAAGAAGAGCATGCTAACAGAAGCCTGATATAACTGTCTCCTGAGAGGCTCTGCCAGAGCCTGACAAATACAGAGGCAGATACAGACAACCATTGGACTGAGCACTGGGTCCCCAATGGGGTTCACAATGGAGGGGTTAGTAAAAGGACTGAAGGAACTGAAGGGGTTTGCACCTTTTAGGGAGAAGAACAACCATCCAGACCCCACAGACCTCTCAAGTACTAAACCACAATCCAAGGAGTACACATGGAGGGACCCATGGCTCCATCTGCATATGTAGCAGAGGACGGCCTTGTGTGTCATCAATGGTAGGAGAGGCCCTTGGTCCTGTGAAGAAAATATTCAATGAAAACAACACACACACACACACACACACACACACACACACACACCCCACACACAAATCTGCCTTCTGTTTTTCCTTAGAAAAATTTGACCTGGAATATTTTGTTTTATTATTAATAGGTTTTATCCTTTGGATATTTTATTATTTGCATAGAATGACAGGTTGATAGATACTATTAGAACAACCATTGAGTAATGTGATATTGTTAAATCATCCTTGTAAAAAGTAAGTATTCTTTGTAGTTTTAGAATTTTTTTATTTCAGATAGATGTCAAAATGGATTTTTTTCTAGCAATATACATCATTATTAATGTATAAATTTTTCTTGAAACAAATAAAAAACATATAACCAATTTAGATTTAATATATGTATTTTCCCAAAATACTGCATGGTGAGAGTTTTCTTATGTTGAGAAAAGTGAAATATTGTTTCAGGGTAAAATATGAATAAGAAGGAAAATGTAGATCTAATTTTGCAATTGAAGTTTGCATACGTAATGCTTTCCTGTTCGTTTTCAACACTACAGAGGAAAGGCTTATGTGCTTTGTTGTATTTTTAAAACAGTTGGAGTAGAGTTCTATTTAAAATGTAATCCATTCTCTGAAATCTTACAGGGGGACAGGGGAGTTGGCTCCACAGGTAAAAGTGCTTGCCTTGCAAGCCTGGTAACCTGGCTTTGGTTGCTGGGACTCAGGTACCAGTCAGGATGCTGTTTCTCTCATCTGTATTCAGAAGATGTGGGAGGTTGAGACAAGTGAGTCCACAGAATATCAGACTAATGCTTGGTGAAGCAATAGAAACAGAAGAAATCTTACAAGCATTTCTGTATTAATGTTCATTTTGATTAGAGACCTGTCTGCTCCTGACAGCTTCCTGTCTTGAATTCTAAGAAGAAATTGAGCATCTTTGGAGTTACTCCAGTTGTGGTGAGACAGCCACTAGGTAAGAATTGCCTCTTTCCTTCTACAGACAAATTACTGTCCAGAAAAGGACACACTTGCGGAATAGTTGACTGATTATATCTGCCAAGACAGAGTAATCAGCCCTTAATAATTCTGCATCACTATGTCTGTCAGATGATCCTGGGCCAGAAGGCTAAAGATCAGATGCTGCAACGTTTTGTAGTATAGGGCCTGTCCAGGTGTTCAGTGATCTCTATAAATTGGCTAAGTTTTAGAAGCTATGCTTTGTGCTTCCCATAATTTCAGTTATTTCAGTCATTCTGGATTTCTGATGGTGTTAAAGACTTATAGTCTCCTAGCCAATCCCGGCTATTTACTTTGAGAGAAAAGATTTGAGTGGTTGGTTTTCAGCTGACATTCATTCTAAAGCGAAGAAAAAAGCCAGGTTCAGAACTAAGTGTTTTAGTTAGGAGAGATGACAGAGGTTCTTCTTAGTCAAAAAAATGATGGACTGGGTATCAAGTCTATCTTGCACCTTACTGATACTAATTGGTATAGTTATGCTCTAAAGGTATTTTGAGAGAAAAGATTTATTTTAACAGGAAAGGTGATATGTAGGAGGAGCTAAGGTGAAAGGAGTAAGAAGAGGAAGAGGATGAGGAGAAGGAAAGGAGGAGCTAGGAGATAAGATTGAGAGAGAGACAGACAGAGAGAGAGAGAGAGAGAGAGAGAGAGAGAGAGAGAGAGAGAGAGAGAGAGAGAGAAACATGGAGGTGGATGTTTGTGTCTCTGCCAGTCAAAGATAGTTGCTATATCTAGATTGGGTATTGGGTTACACTTCTCATTGTATGGGCATCTTGTTATTGAGCATTACCAAACTTATAAAGCCTTTGATTAATATTTTAAAAGTTACTAATAAAAAATAAATTAAATAAAAGAGAAACAGAAGAAATCACTCATCCACAAGCTGTAGGGAAAAAGTAACACCAAAAGTTGTCCTTCAAGCTCTGCAAATATACTGTCATACCCAAACAAAGACAAATCAATAGTATAAACTTGTGATAGGATGCCATACATTTATGTAAGTAGGGCTCACTGTCATTCAGAGAGCTTCCATGTCTACTCACTAACTGCCTCTTGCTCTTACCTCTAGCATGCACTGTTGTCTTAATAGCAGATACCTGACTGTGGCGCAGGGATAATAGCAGATACCTGACTGTGGCGCAGGGATCAGCTGTCAGTTCTGAAGCTCTGTCTTCCCCCTGTCATCTAGCCTCTGTTCTTGTTATCCATCCAGACTGGGTTCATTGTCATAGAAGTGGCACTTCTTATGTACTTGTGAAGTTCTTCAAGCTGTGGTTAACACTTACCTCAGGGCCACAGATATTTTAGAGAAGGAAGAGTTGCTGAATGGTGAAAGACAAGCAGACTTGTTTTTCACATACAGTGTGACATTCACATGAGTAGACAATGTCCTTTGCTCTACCTGCTCGACACAAGGCCAAGACTTCCTTTCACTTCCATGCTTCTCCTCCATCATGATGTCGTTCAATGTTTTAAAGATGTGGCTGTGATAAATCTTTCTCTAATCTATGGCTGATCAATGATTTAAAAATATGCTTCATTATGATATGCTGCTATACTCATAGACTAGAGCCTAGTCTGATTGTCAGCAAGAGGCTTCATCCACCACCTGATGGGAGCAGATGAAGAGACCCACAGGCAAACGTTACTTAGAACTGGACAACCCTGCAGAAGAGGGAGAAGGAAAGACTGTAGGAGCGAGACAGTGGGTCTGGATACCAAAAGAACACAATCCACAGATTCAAACAACCAGAGGCACAGAACAACCAACCAATAATCACAGAGTCTGTATGGTTCTTAAGGCCCTCTGCATATATGTTATGGTCGTGTGAGTTGGTGTTCTTGTGGGACTCAGAACAATGTGAGTGGGGAGCCTCTGACTCCTTTGTCTGTTCTTGAGACCATTTTCTTCCTATTGCTTTGTCTTGTCCAGCCTTGATATGAAGGTATGTGGCTAGTCTTATTGTAATGCTTGGCCATGTTCAGTTAATATCCCTGGGAGGCCTCTCCATTTCTGAAGGGAAATGGAGAAGGAGTGAATATGGGGGAGAGGGCAGATAGAAGAGAAGGGACTTAGAGAAGTGGAGGAAGGGGAAACTGTACTTGGGATGTAATATATGAGAGACAAATAAAAAATAACAATAACTGAATAAAATATGTCCCAAAACCCAAACATTATTATTTGAAAATTTTATTCTCTTTTATCTAATTAATCAAGCATTTATATATATGGGCAACCCTTCAGGTAAATGCTTTGCTGTCTTCTTGAGCTTAGTTAAGTGAATACAGTTAATGGAAACTTTATAAAAATATTTTAATCACAAACATGTTAAAAAATCTGGACACACTTGAGAGAAAATTCTTAAGTTTTTCTCTGGTTGTATTTCAACAAATTAGTCAAAGAAATGTGAACACCTCATACACAAGTCTCCTAGATTTGACTTTTTATGATGCTTTCTGAGATATGTATCAGGGTTTTCCAGGAATTACTTGACTGTAAATGTAGAGGATCAAAACATTTATTACATGAAGTGAAACCTTTATGCACTGAATTTAGCAGAAGCATGGTTATAACAAGAGAGACTGAATTCTCTGTAAGACATTGTACATACAATTTTGAGGGGAACATATCTTTCTCAGTTTTGTATGCTTCACATCATCATAATCATTAAAATTCTATAGTTCTTTATTCTAAGATAAAAATGTCTAAACTAGATACCTTTGTCAAATGGGTTGTCAATCTGAGTTCCTGAAGTCTTGTGAACTTGAAGCAATTGCTGATTAAACAAAGAATTTTATTTACTCTGTATATTTCTGTCTCTCTCTCTCTCCCTCTCACTTTGTGTGTGTATTACTCATATGTGTCCATGTATGTACAAGTATGCCCAACATTCAGCTGTGTGTATGAGCTGAGTTTGAAGTGTAAATGTCTTCATTCACTTATACATCTTATTTTCTTTTTATTTTTAGAGACAGGGTTTCTTTGTATCACTGGCTATCCTGGAACTCACTCTGTAGATCAAGCTGGCCTTGAACTCAGAAATCCACCTGCCTCTGCCTCCCAAGTGCTGGGATTAAAGGCGTGCGCCACCACTGCCCAGCTATTTTCTTTTTTATTATGGTGTAATTTTGGTTTTAAGTCTATGTGTTTGATATAGTACATATATTGATGTGTGATTGCTGAATCATTTCTGCATCTCTGACATAAAGCCAACTTAATTTTGGTGGGATATAGATGACTTGCAATTATTTTATTCAGTTATTTTGTATTTATGTTAATCGGAATATTAATCTTTAGTTTTTTTATTAATTATGTCCTTACCTGGTTTGGGTATTAGAGTAATACCAACTTCTTTGATCAAGATTAGAGTCCTTCTGAGTAAGGGTCTCTCACTGAAATGGTGTTGCTATTCCTACAAAACTAGCTAGCCAGGAAGCCCCAAGGATGCAGCCAACTAACTATGTTTATAGCCATATGCTGCAACACCTGGCAATTTAAGTGGGTTCAGGTCATTTAAATTCTGGGCACCACAGAGGTTACCCCACTCGTCATACCCCAGATCTTTTCTGTGGCTTGATATTACTCAAGTAAAAATCAAAACTTTGAGCAATGTTTTAAGATTGTAAGTAATTGAGTGTAGAATTGATAAAATGAATGTTTCTGCTTTTTTTTTTAAAAGAAATCTAATTGTAAATGAACCCATAATCAAGTTTTAATTATGCCTCTCCCATGGCAGAAACCACTACATATTCAAATATTGAAAAATTATGCAGCAAAATGTTTAAGATAAATTTGGCCATAACTTTAAATGAAAATAAATGAAAACTACCCAGATGTGGTTTCTAAATAAGCCATGTGCTCTCTCTTCAAACACTTCCAATATCTGTTAGGATTTTACAACAGTGCATTGTTTAAATGAAATACTTCATGTTGCAAAATCACTAATTTGAGATTCATTATTCTATGTGCAGATGTATTTTGGATAATTTGCAACTGAAGTGTGTATCTTCTGTGTTGATAACCTGTGTATCTTATTGACATTTTTATAATATTCTCTTCACTCTTCTGACTTCCTTGAACTCTGGGCTTATTGTTATTTCCTTTACTTCCTCTCTGCTCATGTCTCCTTATTAGATCCATTTTCTGGTATCAATTCTTCACCACCTTTAACTTCCCGAGCATTTGCTTCCGTGGTCTCTTGAATTGACCTTGTTACCAACCACCTCTCACGAGTTATTCTATGTCAGCAATATCTCTTTATTTACCTCCCGGTGAATCATGGAGACTCTGGTAGCTTTTCTTTTATTCTATTTCCCTTTGTATTAGTACCTCACTTAATCAAAGTCAAAACAGAAAATAAAATCAGCTCACAGGAATGTGAGCTGAATGTGTCTGAAGATGTTTGAGCTGAGTGACTGAGGTCTCACCTGTGTTTCTAACTCCAGAATAAAACAGAAGTTTCAAATAAGTATTAAAGTATTGAGCAAAACATGATCCAGGATGATGGTACAGATCACAACTAAAATGAAAGATTTTATGTGGACCCAGGGGATCAAAAGATACATATGGAAGTTGACTTTAATCCAGAAGCAGTGACAATCATAATGAATCGTAAGTAAATTTGTGGCATTTATGGTAGGCTGCTATCCATTTTATTGACATAGAACCTAAACAATCTATCCAGTTAATATGAACTTACTTGCACAGTGTTGAGATGAAGTCAAGAACTTATACATGAATAGTCATTTAAACACATTCCATTTTGTTGTTAACCCTTTAAAATCATCACAGATATCTAGTGTAACATTACAAAAGCAAATTATTTTCATGCTTGTCATGCTTCATGGCTTAACATGTATTAGTCATGCAGTAATTACTCTGCACTTGGTTTCAGCTGTAAGTGCAATATCTGGAAGCTTCCTTGGAGAGATCTCCCATAGTGTTCATTCTTGTTATTAGTAGCTGTTACGGGAAGTGCTGGGGACTCAGATTACTGTATCCATGGAAGTGCCTTAGTTACTCTGTTTGTAATCTTAGCTAGGAGTGAGACCTTCCCAGTGTATCGGAATGTATTCCATGAGAAAATGTTTGGAGAGTGCTAGTGAAGTATTTCAGAACTCTTAAAACTCAGGCTCAATTACATCATGTGATTTCCACAGTATTCTCATTAAAAGCAAGTTATGAACTAGGTCAGTTTCAAGAGAAGGGCAATTGACCAGGGCACTCAATGGAAGACCTGTTGGGTTTATACCATCTCTAACTCACTAGAGGTGCTTAGGAGGGAATGTTAAGTTCAAGGTCAAAGGAGAATGAAGACCAGGAAAAGGAGAAGCCGTGGGTTCCTTTATAAAACCAGCATTGCCCTGATTCCAGCATGGATAAAATTTATATACCATACATTTGGGAACCACTACATGTTGCTGCTGAAGTATTAAACAGAGGGTCAATTAAGCACCATTTTTTTTCTGTAAAATGTATATATACTACTTCTAGATAATATATACATGCTATAATCTTTTAAATTTCAAATGTATCAATAACTTGCCATTCTTCCAAAAAAAAAAAAAAAAACCCAAGTGTAGTGGTTTTATGGAATAATTGATATTATTATAACCAAGCTGATCCTATATTTCAGCAACTATACCCATCATCACACCTGGAATTTTTAAACTTGGAATTTGGAGATCTGAACTCTGCACGCTTATGGGACAAACACTTTATACACTGAGTCATACCCCCACAAGATTGTTCATGTAATTTGAAGTGATAACTAAATAAAAATGAAATTATAGGTTATTTTATAGAATATAACAGTCTTTTGTTACTATTAATTTTTATGACCAGGATTTCTGTTTCATAGCAAATCTTTTACTTTCCTTAAATAACTGTTTATTACATTAAACACATGCTTTAAAATAACCTGTGGTATATATTTATATGTGACCGAAAGGGCTTTATTTTTTAAAAATACTGATTTTTGTACTTCAAGAAACCATTTTCACAAATTTTAATCTATATTTTAATTCTGTTTCTCATGTGTGGATCTTTGAATTAGGAAGGACATTGAAATGGAAAGCCCTTCAGTTGATTATTTCCTGTAAGAGAAGCCATAGAGATTTATTCTTAGCATAAAGCTGTCTAATAATTAGTAACAGCCTTCCTGTGCTTCACCAATGTCTTTCCATAACGGGCCATATCTTAAGGGTTGTGTTGGTTCTACATTCAGGTGAATTTGAATTAGTTTATTTTCTGCAGGCCCATTGGCTATCCAGTTGGGAGACCTGTAGTTTCTTCTGTGAAGATTTATATTTTATATTATGTGTAAAAGTGGTTGCCCATGTGCATAAATTTATGCCACATGTGCCCCTTGTGTCTTCAGGGGTCAGAAGAAGTCAAGGAGTCCTCTGGAGGTGGAGTAGAAGCTTGGGAGCTACCACGGGGGTTCTGAGGGCTGGACCCCATGTCCTCTGTAAGAACAACATGGCCTGCTGGATGCTAAACCATCCTTTCTGCTGTGGAAGCCAGTTCCCAGGCAGCTGAAATTCCTTTCAATGCTATTTTTGACTTCACAGGATTGTTTATACAGCAGTGGCAGATGGACTCAGTAAAAAGCCCCCATTATGAAATGAATGAATATATAATGGTTATTAAGAGAGATTTAAAAAAAACAACTACAATACAACATATTAATTCTTAGTTCAAAGCAATAGCCTTAAAACTCAAATGAGAAGAATCATAAAAATATTGAGGGATTATATTCATTTTGGTCTCTCCTTTATTTAAAGTAAAACTCACATCGAGAATTAATGACAATTCCCCAATACACAAACCTGGGCCTTGCCTTTACTCAAAGCAAACAATTTCCATTTTCTATGTATGTTACTGAGACATGGGACTGCTGCACAACATGGGCTACGTCTTTCTCCCTTGCAGCTACTTTCCCTCTATACCCTGCATAGTCTCCAGCAACGCACTTTAGCATTTGAGAACAGCTCAGTCAGTGTGTATGGTTCTGATGCCACAAGAATCACTAATGTTAATCTAACTGAGCTATCTAAAACAAATAATCAGCATTATCTCAAACAGGAAAAAGGGTGTGTTTTCATGATTGCTGTGAAAGTTACCCGTAATTGCAGTAACAAACAAACAAACACCTATCAGATTTGAGAAAAGTACCTCAGAACAAATCCTTATTTGTATATCAGTCTTAACAAATCAAATCATCTGTATCTACATCTAGATGGGAGAAGTAATACGCTGATCTTTTGTCCTTCCAATATTTCCAATACTTTAAGCTTCAGGTGCATTTGAACATGTACCCCAAAGATTTGAAGTTTCAGACATGAATAATAATTTTTTAAGGAAAAGGTGAATATTAATAAATATTGGACCACTTCTAAATCCCAAATTTTATCCTACTTGGGGTACTCTATAAGGAAAATGTATTTTAATCTATTTTTAAATGTTTAATTATATACATATATATAATTAAACTAACTATATAACTATATAACTATATATAGTTATATATATATAGTTATATATAGTTTTATATATATAGTTATATAAAATAACTATATATATATAGTTATTTTATTTATTCTTACTTTTTTGTTTTATTCTTTCTTATTTAGAAGTGCAGTTCAATTGTAAGGAATATGTTGCTTTCTTTGCTTTTCCTTCCTTCCTTCCTTCCTCCCTCCCTTCCTTCCTTCCTTCCTCCCTTCCTTCCTCCCTTCCTTCCTTCCTTTTTTTCTTTCTTTATTTGTTGTAGTTGTTTTTGTTTTATTTGTTTTTGTAGTACTGGGATTTGAACCCAAGGCCTTGCACATGTCAGAGAGGCATGCTGTCACCAATTTGTATTTCTTTCTAGAGTGTATTTATTGTACTTTTACTTAACAAAGTCTCAAATATCTTAGGTAAATGTAAAATCTGGCACACAGATCACTATTTTCCACATACAAATATTTCCAATGTAAAGCAGCTGTGTTGCTACCCCTACATGCATATGCAACTCAGCCTCTTAGAGATTTCATGATAAGACAGTTGCAGCATAGAAGACTACTGCTAAGTTGATTATTTTTTTCAGAATGCTCATTTTTTTATGGAATGTCTTTCTTTTTTTCTTATTGTTATTTTATTTATTTACATTTCAAATGTTTTTCCCCTTCCTACTTTTTCTCCATAAGCCTCCTATCCCTTCCTCCCTCCCCTTGCCTCTATGAAGGTGCTCCCCTACCTGTGCACCCACTCCTGACTCAGAGGCCTAGTTTTTCCCTATCCTGGGTCATCATCGAGCCTCCACAGGACCAAAGGGCGCCCTTCCCAGTGATGTCAGATAAGGCAGTCCTCTGCTCCATATCCAGCTGGAGCCCATGCCCCCCAACTATGTAGTGTTTGATTAGTGGTTTAGTCCCTGGGAGCTTTGAGGGGTCTGGTTGGTTGGTATTGTTGGTCTTCCTATGAGGTTGCAAACCCCTTCAGCTCCTACAGTCCTTGCTCTAACTTCCCCATTGGGGATCCTATGCTCAGTCCAATGTTTGGCTGTGAACATCTGCATCTGTACTGGTCTGGGTTTGGTATCAATCAGCAGATGGGATGGATCTCTAGTTGGGGCAGTCTCTGTATGGCCTTTCCTTCAGTTTCTGTTCCACTCTTTGTCCCTTCATTTCCTTTGACAGAAGGAATCTGGATTAAAATTTTTGAGAGGGGTGGGTGACCCCATCTCTCAACTGGGGGTTGTGCCTAGCCTCTGGATATGGTTGATACAGGTTCTAACTCCCCTTTTTTTTGGGTAACTCAACTACAGCCCTCCCTGTCTGGCCCTGGCATCCCTGGCATCTGGGACATTTTAGTGGCTACCCCATTCCCCTCCCCCACTGCCACACACTTACTTTCAAATTCTTGACCCTCTGAACTTCTCCCCCATCTCCTCCCATATCTGAACTGGTTTGCCTTTTTCCCTCTCCATCCTCTCTCCCTCCCAGATCTCTCTCTCACTCTACTTCCCAGAGATTATTTTTTTCTCCTACTGAGTAGTACTATAACATCCACACTTTAGTGTGATATTTCTTCTTGAGTTTCATATGGTCTGTGAGTTGTATCATGGGCATTGCAAGCTTCTTTTTGGCTAATATCCACTTATCAGTGATTATATACCACTGCTAAATTTAAGCATGTTTATTATATAGTCCCAACCAGGATATTGTATTTTTATAGACTTTGGAGAATGGACTCTTGTGCGTTGGTACCTTGGATTAAATTAATTGAATAAGCAATTTTATGGAACTCTAACTGCAGTGCTGTTATAAATGTCACTTAAATTCATATTCTTTATTCATTACACAATTACAATGACTTAGTTTTCCTAAACCCAGTTTTTAGCTTGTTCATGGATTCCAATTAATCTTGGTTAGTTTGAACTGAATTGAATTAGACTTGTGTAAGCAGGCAGTAGCCTTAGGGCAATATAAAAAGACTAGGGAGAAATCCTAGTTGGGAACTCAGAAGGCTGTGGCTCTAGTGGGCAACAGCAGGACTGTTCTGTTCCCAGATGAGTTTTTGTAGAAGACAAGCAGCACTATTTTCTCCAGCACAGCACAGTAATTGAGTAGTGGAGGGAAGAGTCAGGGCTGAGTATCTCACAATCATATGTTCTCTGCAATTGGATCAGTTGTGGGCTGTTTGGTTTTTGGGGGGTGTTTGTTTTGTTTTGCTTTGTTTTGTTGTTGTAATGCTTTTCATCTATTGAATAGAGAAGTTTCTTTTTGTGGTATGAAGTTAAATATTTAGAAATGGCTACCTAATCAAGATCTGACCAAGACCAACACCAACAGGCATGTCAATGTGTAAGAGGGAAATCTTGAAAGTTTCCAATCCCAGACAAAGAATTATAAGCAGTTAGGCAACGGCAAAACCTGGAGAAAATAATTTTTCCTATGGATGAATACATCAATTGGTTGTCTTATACCAAATAATCACCTCTGAAACCATATACATTATTATGTATGTATATGTGTTGTGTGTGTGTAAAAATGTGTAAAAGAAGGTAAACTGTGTAGATTCACACACACACACACACACACACACACACACACACACACACACACACGTATGTATGTATGTATGTATGTATGTATGTATGTATCACACCCCAATACTTAAAAAAATAAGAGCTTGGAGGTCAGCGGCCATGTATTTGAGAGAGCGCAGGGATGTGGTGTTGTACTTAGGGAGACTTGGAAGGAGTCAAGAGAAAATGGGAAATTATATTACTGTACTTTTATTTAAAAAAAAATGTTCTCTTTAAAAGGTCAATACCTGGCCCAGACAAGAGAACAATGCAGTGTAGTTTGTATTTGGGTGTCCTTGGTACCTGCCAGTGCATGTTTTGGTTTCTTGGTTGCCGTTTTTCAGTCTTTCCCTATCCTCACTGGTCGTTTCTCAGTTCCAGTGTATACAGACAGGTGTTATCAGCACACTCTGCAGTGGGTTCATCAAGCACTCACCTTTACACTGGGTTTAGGAAGATATTTCTTAAAATGCATTTCAAAAGACTATCTGACACCACAAGGTCATTGAGGACTTCTGGATTTTGATTGGCCTGCAGGCTTTTACACTCTAACATGAATGAACCCTCCCAGTCACTGGTGTCGTTTTTGGAAGTCAGTGAGGAAGTGCTTGTACAAAGAAAAATGAAAGACAGAATCACTGTTCTCAGTCGTAGAGAAGCAGCTTTATTTCCCAGCTTCCAGATGGCTAGAGCTGCTATTTGTGGTGTAGTCTAGGCAGGCTGGAGCAGAGAAAGCAGATAGATCTGAAGTTATCTGAAAGAATACAGACAGTCTGCCCAGACAGAGTCAATTTTTTATAGATAATAACTTACTTATGACTCTTTTTTAAAGGTGAGAAATGCAACATATATCGTGGTTAAGCGATTTGCCCTTTTGCAAGTTAAAAACTATCTTTAGATGGCATGAATGCCCATGTATACTAGTTTACTAAGGTCTTTTATTCTTACTATCTTTATTTAAATTCAAGTGAGAAATCAAAGCAAATTTTAGTAAAAAACCATTAGCTCCATGGTGTTTGCAAATGGTAATAGTTTTGCCTATGAATGTTTGCTTCCATGAGCAAAGAGTGTTTTTTTCTTGTGTGTGTTTAGCCTTTTTCCCTTCACTGTTATAAATGTCATAGGAGGATGATCCTACTGACTCAACTGACACATTACAGGGAATATGGATGTGAGCTTACCTAGGCATGTGAAATAGGTATTGGCTTAAATTAATTATACCAGTGAATGAACAGCACTTGATGCCAAGTAAGAGTGAACATTTTGTAACAATTTTTCTGTTTGCTACTACTTGATCTGATGATGAAATTGAGCATAAAACTCTATATAAACACATTCCGTGACATACATAAATGTTTGAAGAAAATATTGATACATTTGGATATCAGAGTCACAAGAAAATATTAAGGGGCAGAATAAATACATAGTTTTGAATTTGAATATTTTATAGATAATATCTCAATAAAAAGAAGAAATAAAATATGAAAGCAGTAACAAAGTAATAAACATTTCATACCTTTCTCTTTCTAGTTTTATGAAGTCATGAATGGACTGCAGGACAGTGAATTGGCTTACAGTTTTGATTTTATCATTATACTGTACTGAAATGCTTATAAGTACCAAAAATGTTAAAACACAAATGTGTTAGAAGAGTTTTTATGACTCTCAGCTATGTTTTTTAACATAAAGAAATATGTTGTTCTTTTCTGAGCTGCTACTTTTTATTTGTTGAGTGAGTGGTGTATTTAGACAGTACTTAAGCTGACATAACAAAATACTCAAATGGAAATGAATGATTTATAAAGTTTTGTATTCATAGTATTATATAGACATGTGTGTTCTAGTATTTGTCCTCATTTAGCATGTGTTCATGATATATACATATATATGTATATATATGTATATATATGTATATATGTATATATGTATATATGTATATATGTTATTTACAAAGTACATTTCTAATTGAACTAACTTGTTTTAAAACACACTATTGGTTTTGTTAGCTTTTAATCAACAGTACTATTTTTATGCTGAAATTCCAAAAATCTCCTTCCAACAGTTTAGAACACTGCCAGAATGAATTTTGTGCATCTATAACAAATTACTCAAGGCTGGATGATGTTTAAAGAAGATGATTTTATTTTCACAGTTCTAGAGTCTGGACCTCCACCATGAACGGCTTTTGTTGTTGTTGATTCTGCTGCTGCTGTTGTTGTTTTTATATCACATGAAACAATGGGATATGACAAGGAGTGCCATATAGAACAGGCTTTGAGTTTTTATAATGACATAGTTGAATATTTCGGTAAAGAATCCTTCTGGACTAATCAATTGTGGAATTTATCATGCTAAGACTGTTTTGATGGCAATAGCATTTCAATATGAATTTTAGAAGGGTCTACCATTCATCTATAAATTGCCATGTACCATGTCACTTGTCCTTGGTGTGTTCATCAAAAACATAATAGTAACAGCAATGATATCTATGCAGCAAATTGAACAGTGAAATTAATATAAGTGTGCCAAATACAGAAACTAAAGTGATGATGATTGCATGTCTAAAAGAATATTGCAGATTTGATTAACTCCTTAAATTATAAATAAAAGTATATCCTGGGTTATGTAAGTGACCATTGTGTTGGGGAGAAGGATCAGGAAGACCTCACACAGGAGAGGGCAATATCAGTTTAATGTATGAGAGAGATTTGTCATGCCATTACTGCCTCTGAAGTTGTAGAATGGAAGCTTGTCAATAAATAAAATAGTTCCTAAACCTTGAGGATTTCTTACGAGTGGCTAATATGAAAATGGTGAATTCATACCTACATCAACATCAACTCAGCTTTGCCAAGAATAGAGTGAGCAGAAAAATATTTCCCCATAGAGCTTCCAGGAAGAAATATAGCCTAGTGATGTTTTGCCAGATGATGAGATAATAAATTTGTTCATAGTAAGCTACAAAATGTGTGTTGACTTGTTCATGGAGCTGATAAAAACAAACCCAATATGATTGAAGCACATAATAACTGTATATGAAAATACATTCCCACTTCAGTGTGTGATTCAAGTCAACAAACATTTGCTGAAGGTTCAATGGGCGATGAGAAATGCACAAGTCCTATAAAGAAAAGTAAAATACCACTTCTTGTCTCTGCATATTCTTGCCAATGAAAGTAGAATTTGAACAAACAAATCAAGGCCATTGTGTCAAGTACGTTGTTTGAAGTTATTGATCAGAAGAGTAGAAACATGCAGGAGGAAGCTGAGAGTTTGTTTATAGCTGTGGGTTAGCTTGCCTATATAGTTCTTTTTGAAACAGAATGTGAGTTCTTTCACAAAGCATGATATGCTGGCCTTTATTTCCAATTGCAGTGAATAAAATGTTATTGTGTATGTTATTGCCAGTGAGAGGACTTAGTAGGTAAAAATACTTGGTGCAAAGCCTGAAGACAGAAGGTCTCTTTCTGAGACATGCGTGGTGAAAGTAAGTAATAGATTCCTACAAGTTGATCTCTGACCTCTGCACTTGTACACACACACACACACACACACACACACACACACACACACACACAGAGAGAGAGAGAGAGAGAGAGAGAGAGAGAGAGAGAATGTGTACATATAAATAACAAATATTTGTAATTAAAATTTAAATTCATTTTGAAATCATTTTATGGGACTTGTATAATGTCACATTCTTATGTGCATAATATAATTTTACAGCTTATAATTTTAAAACTGTAGAATTGGCATTCTTGATTAAACAGTCATTAAAAGTTGGGTGTTGAGCCAAGGGAATCATTGAGAGCTCTCTAAAGTCAATATCTATTACAGAACAGGTATGTGTTATGCACCTAGAATCACATAATGAGTTTTTGTTTTTTAGCTACTCAATTTTATGTGTCAAGTTTGCTGGGGTATGTTGTAATCTTAACTAGGTTCCATATTGAGTCAAATACAATGCTAGAATTTTCAGTAAGCATACTTCTCAGATGTAATTTATAAGGAAAAATGCTTTGAATAAAGAATATGTATCTTAATAGTGTGGCTGAGATGCATCAAAGTATTGAGAGACTTCATAGATGTATGAATTTCTTAGCAAGAAACAGTTTTGTTTGCAAATAGGGTTTATAACTGCACTACAATACCAGTCATAATTTTAGGGTCTCAAAACTCCTAGAGTGTCCTGAGCCACAGACACCCAGACACCCAGACATACACACACACACACACACACACACACACACAGACACAGACACAGACACACATACAAACACACATGCAATCAGCCTGAAAGCATGTAGTCTACTTGTAAATATTTATATGACTATCAATTTTTGTTATGAAGGTAACATTGTTTAACACATATTATCATGAGTAATATGGTTTCATATAATATTTTACTTGCTCCATAAAATATTAAAATAATATTTTTATTTCAAGAATTGAAAACCAGCTCTTAGAAATATTCAAGATTGTTTCCCTATCTAAGAGGAGTGGTCAGTACCATTTTAGACTCCTAGGAGTGAACTGTACAGGAAGGATGCTAGGGCCACTGACTAGCCACTGACTTGATATGTAACAAGTTTCCCTTAGAGAAAACCAAGTCTATAGAGAGTCATGAAAAGAAAGTCACAGCTCACTCACTTCCCTGATTTGAGTTTGTTTCTAGAATCAGAATTTTTTGATTGTAGAAACAGCCCTTCTCCTTAAAGAAAAGTGAATCACAACCAAGACATTTTAGTGTGAACTCCACTTCCAAGATATACCAACAGAACTTTTTAGTAGGCTCATGTGCACTGAGGAACAGGAAACAGTCCATTTTTAAACTACTAGGAACTGGCTTTCTAATGAATTTTACTTTATGGAAACAAAATCATCACTGCTCTCCAACACTCCAAAGAGACAATGGACATCGGGTCATCAATGGTCTTTATACTTACGTTCATTTAATAGTGTCCTTATTTGGTCTTTGAACTCATATTGTTTAATTATTTTCTTTTATTTTACTTTTAGCTATACTTAGCAAATGAGAGAATCTCTACATTAGTTCACTGGCTTGTGCCATGAGGGCTATTGCAAGAAAGATCAAATGGAGGCCAACAGAATGCTTCTATTTAAAAAATAGTGAATGAGAAGCAATATTTCATCTGGAAGGACTGCAAGCACTTGAAGGATGCAGAGCTAGTGATTCCCATTGCATCCCTATTCAACTTGCCTATTCAGCTAATGCAGAAAACAGATGTAGTTTGGAGAAGGACAGTGGATTATCATAAGCTTAAACCAGGTAGTGACGCCAACAGCATCTGCTATACCAGCTGTGGTTTTACTGCTTGAGCAAATTAACACATCCCCTGGCACCTGATATGTAGCTATTGATCTGGTAAATACTTTCTCTCCACTCTGTCAATAAGGACCACCAGGGCAGTTTGCTTTTAGAAGGTCACCAATACACCTCCCTGGTTCTGCTGAGGTTTTGTCTAAACTTTCAAGTGCCTAGCATAAGTCAATGTCATGGATGTGAGTTGTTATTCTCTTCCATGTGATGCCACAATGTCTACACCTTTTAGCACTAAGGAAATTACAGATAGTGATTAAAAAATAGTAACTACCATAGACTTGGTGGTAAGACATGTATCTGTATGCAAGATAGAGTAATGGCAAAACTTACAAAAACCCTCTAGTCCAAAGTTTTTAATGATATGACATGTTGAGATATTCCTTATCAGGTTAGGTGTAAGTTATAACATCCTGGCCCCTTCTATTTTCAGAAATAAAGCCTGGTGGCTAATGTGTATCTTGGAGATTTTGAGAAAAGATTTATATGTACCATTGTAGTTGAGCTATTTCTGAATGATTCAAGAAGGGAGTTGCTTGACTGAGATTGTTAGAAGGTTAAACTGTACAGCAAATAAATATTCAGAGTAAGGTGTTCTGACACTTAGACATATCAGATGAAGGTGTAATTTGTAAACTTTGATAGCTTCCATAGATTCACAATCAAGGAGACCAGCAGTGCAAGTAACTAGAAAAGTAGATGGTATTCCTTTAGAAATAGTATTTGGTAATAATAGATCCATAGAGAATTGTCCATGCTTAATTTGGCATGAGAAAGTACAAATAGCCTCAGTTTTCCATCATGACCCCTGTATTATCTTATGTGCCAAGCAATAACATATGCCCTGCATGGTAGTGTTCTATTTATTTATGGGAATAATATATGTGTTTGGATATGAGTATTTTCTGAAGCCACATTAAGTGATGTGATGAAGTGACCCAACTTTATGTGATGCCTGCTTCTGCTGCCCACTATTTTCTGTCTCCCAGTATACCTGTGGCCTCATAAGGTATTCATTGCTAGACTGGAATCTATTTATATTTGCTTATACATTATATGCATGTGCCAATAAAAAATCTGCATAGTTGTATCATATCAAACCTATTTGGGACATCCCTCAAGGACATTCGTGAAGGAAAGTCTCCCAGTGGGCATAACCTTGCAATGGTGACTCAGGAATTGCCAGCTGTATGTGTTATACTGATTCATGATCTGTAGCCAATGATGTGGCTGAATGACTAAGAATTTGGAATGAGAATGACTAGAAATAAAAATCATGATAAGCAAATTTAGAAAATATATAATTAGCTAGTTCAGTTTGGAGAAAATATTTAAGACCTATGTGTTTTGCTTAAACATTCTCTGAGGAGAGGAGCATTTTAATAAGAAAATATTTAGAATGACTCCAGTAGATAGTTGTCAGCTTCTGTCTCTACTTTCTCTACATCAAAAGACAACCATGGTGGCAGAGATGGAAACTTCATACAGAGTGTGAACTCTTCTATTGATTAATGTGGACTCAAATGGTTACTGCTAAATGGCAAATGCACATGTAGCAGAGCCCAACACTGAGGCCAGGGTTTGACTCTATTTATTGGCTCATCAGCTAGAAACATAGGGATTGGTTGCCTCGGCTCTCCTCCTCAAGTGTCCTGTGTTCCCCTCAATGTCTCAGTTTTGGCATAATTTGTTTCCCTTAATACAATGTTTCTCTCAGAACTACCATGCATGAATTTTCATATTTCCTTCACTACTGTGATATTCTATGCTAACTCCCTTCTAGTGTTGGAGCTTATCTAAGAGAGAAAAAAAAATAATACAGTGTGGAACCCAGTCTCTGGAACTCACTGATTTTATGTATTTCTACCATTCTGAAAAAATTAACTTTGTAGGAAGATATATCGGTCTTTTGAAGACTCGATTATAATATCAAACGAGGGACTATAACTTTCAGATTGGGGCAGAGCCTTTATGAGCTACATATCTTCTGGAACTCTTGAACAGTGCAATGTGCTATGTTTTACAGGGTCATGATTTCCAGATCCAGGAATCAAACTCTGGAAATAACAGTTTAACTTACAGTCATCTGTTGCAAAGAGTAGCAAAGTATTGCATTCTGAAAAATCTTCAATACTTCAGCTATTGAGACATTTCACATTGATCACTGTCCAAAGAGACTTAATTTTCTAGATGATCTTCAATAGAAATAGTATGTGGTATTTGGTAGGACTAGGTATGGAAAACAATATTTTAAATGTATAGTTTATTGTTTGTGTATGTGCATATGTGTGCATATATGTGTCTGTGTGTATACAAGTATGTGTGTGTGTTTGTGTGTGCTTGCAAGTATATGGGTTTTTTTTTTTTTGCTGTTACCAGGAGTTTTATATAATAACAGAATCTGAACAATTTAATAGTATCTTTGTGAATAGAATATAACCCTTCAGGAATAGTATACATCATTTTATGTGGATAGTTATTTGGACACATTTTTCAAGATTATGAAGCTTAATTAAATAAATGGAAAATACATTTCATTCCTTAATTTATTTATTTGACTGCCAAAATAATCATTCAACAGTCAATATTCTAAATAAAATGAAAATATAAACATTTTTTAAAATAAAAACTACTTTAAAATAAAGTTACTTTGCCTGATATAGTTAAATTTTTTAAATTTATTATATTTTCATTCAGCTTTCTTGAAAGTATGGCTTTAGTCACTGCTACTAAAACTGCTATTTCCTTCCCCTTTTTTCTCCTTCCATAGTCTAGGACTTACAAGAGTTCATCTATTAACTGAGAAGATTTTGTCAATCACCACACCGTTGCCTCAGACCAAACTGAGATACACTCTCTTTGTAGAGCTTCTCAAGCTGTCCTTTAAAATATCAGAGTTTAAATTTTTATTTGATTTATAGTTATTAATGATTGTGTCCCTAACTTGACTTCTTACAACTGTCAATATTCACAAGGACAGGGTCATGACAATTTCGTATGCTGCTGTCTTTCTAGTGTCTGGCAGACATACAGGTTCATAGAAGGGCTTCAACAAATATTTGAGGACACAGTGGCTGCAAAGCTTGCAATGTCCTAGCATTGTACACATGGATCAGATTATGTCTAGTGATTTCTGGTGGATATCAACAGAGAAAAACAATTATTTTGAGGTCAGCTATCAAAAAAAAAAAAAAAAAAAACACTGTGCATCTTATACACTGTAAATAATACCAGTGTGAAACACTGACTCTGAAATTGTTCAGTTGCTTGTAAACAAGGAAATTAGAAAGTAGAGGTTTAAAAACAAAAAGAAAAGAAAATGAGTTTGCAAAACAGGAGTCCAGTGTGTGTCATTTGCAATGGTAAAGAGAAATAGTAATAACAAGAGACATATAGAGAGCTTAGCACATGATAAATGTCCTAGAAGAACAACAACTTTTAGAAGGTAAAACCATTATGCAAAGAGTCAGCTCACTGAAAATGGTATCAGCTGGCTCTGAATTATAAACAAGCCAGACATTAGTTACACATGTTGCTTACTCTGCTTTATCCACTTAGATGGTTTACTTAGCCTTGAATCTAGGTTCTGATGGTATCTGCAGGACTATAATCCAGAAGATATTATCTTGATTTCAAAATCCTTAATTTCTAAGCATGTGGGTAATTTTATTGTGCATAACCTCTTATAGTTCAGGTCATTTTTGTAGATGCTAAGTTCCAGAAAATCAAATATCTAAAATGGATGGTAGAAGAACTTCACTGCCTTTCCCCTAGCACAGAACCATGGGCAGTGAGATGTCTCTTCTCATAAAATCTCTCATTAATATCATAGAATAAAGGGTTTGGTTTGTGGCACACAACTTGATTTCCTTTTTTATTAAAAATAAAGCTAGATCGTCTGGTTATAAATTCTAGAATTTTGGATTAGATTAGGTTTGCTTAATAAAAATACAATTAAATAAAAGTTTTATGACGATAGTTTCTATAAAGCCAATAATATCCTAAGTCTATGTCAGTGAGTGGAGAAAAACTTTTTAAAGATTCTTAATTAAGTGATAAAAAAAATACATATTTTTCCATTGATGTTCATGCAGTAGTGCAATCCTATGTTGCTGGTCAAGAATTAAAAAATTGTTGAAAAATCTCAATTATAAATGAGTGAATTTACTTATCTTGTCCTTTGTCTTCTATTGATATATATTCTCTCACTATTATAAGTAAAAGGATATAAAATATCCCATCTCACAGATTCTGAAATGAGTCCATGAAATGTGCAGACATGTTTTAGAATGGGTCTGAAAACTGGGCCCCTATGAGAAGTAAACAATGAAAATGAACAGACCTGAAGACAAAGTTGCATACAGGCTGTTGGCCTGTATGGGTGTGTACCTTATGTGGGGAATTTGGGCAGGGTGGATAGCAAAGAGAACATCCGGGTCCCTGAAACTAGAGTTGGCCGTGGTTTTGACCTGCCATGTGGGTCCTGCTTAACAAAAGCACCAACTGCTCTTAACCACACAAGTGTTAGCCATCTCCCTAACCTCCAGTGATTACTCTACAAATGCTCTCATTTTAAATCTTACACCATAACCTTCCATATTTTCCTGACAATGGGTTTGGGCTTACAGTCCACAGATTTTAATCTGTAGCTGACACTTGCCATGGGAAATTAAATGCGAGATGCAGAGTAAGGGATAAACAAACTGATCACATCAGGGCAGCTGAGTGTGCCAGGAAAACAGCCTGCATCTGTCTGCTCATTCTTTGACCAAAAGATGTTTGTATTTACCTACTCAACTGCTGTCCCTCACCCCACCTTATTTTCTCATATGAAAAGAAGCCCTGTTTACTTCTGCCCTCGAATCCCCTGAGGAAGGAACATTATCAAAGATGTGATTTCCCTCCCAACATTCGTACTATGAATCCACAGCTGATCTGGTCATCAATGTCACTTAATGGTCAAAGTCCTGTGCAGGCTGAGACCAGAAATCAGTTCAGTTTTACTATGATGCAATGCATTCTGCAAATTATGTGGAAAATCTACTGATGGAGGTACACAGGGAATTTATCTGAAATTTCTCTGACCTTCTGAGATTCTAGAGTTCTTATGGGATTTACAAATGATTTAGTGATTTAAGATACGAATTATTTATTTTCATAAAGCTTTAATCCATTTCACAATTCCTGTGTCATTTTAAACAGGATTAAGTTATATGCATACATATAAACTACTAATCTGGGAAGCTTATTTCCATTTTGTATTTTACTGTATCAAAACCACTCAATTTGGATTGATTGTAGTTTTAGAAGTCTGATGAAGATTATTGCATTTATTCCAATTTAAGCATTTCCCCCCCATTTTCCAATAATTGTGCTCCAGAAGTCTCAAGTCCTTTTACAAATTTTAAAACCCTTAGGGAAATGAGCTAGTTTGTGCTAATAAATTAATGATAATGTTGAAGTAACTCCTTTCCAAAGTTACACAAAAAGACTGTAACAATATTCTACCTTTGTAGTTAGTTGACCAGAAATAAAATATGGACATTTCCTTTGCAGAAAGGAAGTGCAATTTAGACTATTTTGTGGGCAGTGAATGGTATTCTAATCAGTGATTTATTATGATTTAAGTTATCTTCTAATTCTTAATTACGTGTGTCTGTGTGTGTGTGTGTGTGTGTGTGTGTGTACACATTTATGCTGCTGAACCTAGGCAAAAATCTGATCCAAACTTTCAGGAGAATGACTCTTTTCAACGTTTCATGAGACAAATTGTGAAACAACAATAGGAACTGGAGCAAATGTGTCACTTAGGGACACAGACCATGGCATTAGTTAAATTTGCAACCTCATAACTTTACCCAGACTGTTGAATTTTCCTTCTCCTTTTCCTCATGAGACTGAAAGGTCCTTTACTTAAGTCTTCATTCAGAACACAACCTATCCATGAGTCAGTCTACATTTATATTCCTCGAGCTATAGTACAATAAGCTTGCTGACTTGGCAAGTTATATTATGCTACTACTGTATTACAGCAGCCATTGGAAACTAATGTAAAGGATGAGGCTAGAAAAAAAATGCATACAATAATGCAAGAAAATATGAACAACTGATAAATTAATCTGAGTGTATAAAATATTCCAGGAAATTTTTTATTACAAAGTAATACACCAGTTTTTCAAATCTTCAGTTTCACTCTTTATAGGATCTAATTTGGAAAACTGGCTGCATTAGCCTGGCAGGGCTGCTAACTTCAGTACTTGAAGTTGCTGTGACAGAGTACCATAGTCAGGTGAGTGATATGCAGCAAATAGTTACTTCTACAGCTCTGGATTCTGCAGATTCTAAAGATGGTCATGTCCTTGTGAGAGCTCCCTCCACTCCTGTGGATCATGAAGAGTTTCTTATATTTTCTCAGGCACAGAGTCCCATTTATAAAGCACTGGGCCTATTCTTAAGGCCTGTAGCCTCAAGGCCCAATCATCTTCCCACTGATGCAGCATCTATCATTATTGTCTTGAGCTCCGATCTCAACATGAGGAAGGCAGGATATAAACACTCAAGCATAAAAGAATTATCAGAGCAAAATAGCACAAACATGTGGCTTAAGGAACAGAAATTTGTTTCTTCAACATGTAGTGGTCAGAAGTCCCAGTTCACAGAATATTTGCAGTTATTTTTGGAAAGTCTCCCTGCTTGTGTTCAGATAACTGAATCATCCTTTGGCCTGATCTCATCATCATTTCTCTGCATCCTAATACTCTTGTCAAAGAGATAGACACATCCTACAGAGTAGCAACCCCTTTGCTCTATTAACTCAATATAAGTAATTTAGCTAACTTCTTAAACTTATCCAAATGATCTGGGATTCTGACTTCTTTATGTCTGTATGGGAGGGAGTATTTGCAGACACTGCTTATATTCTCACAATTAGGTTTTATTATCTAGTGACTCATATTAATGTTGATTCTGGGGATATTTATCACCTGGGTTATCATGAATGTTAAGCTAAAAATACCACAAAACATGCATCTATATAATTTCTTCAGATATTTTTTTATCTTGTATTTCTTCTGACAGCATTGATAGAGATATTATGTAATTGTGTTATTAGATGTTGGTTATTTTGACAAGTTAATCGGGTTATGACCATACTGCAAGAGCTATGAGCTCAAGAAAGCTGCAGAAAAGGAATTCAACCTTTACAGGTGAAAGGTGGGTTGAGTAGGAAATGTCCCGTGTTCCAGGATCTTGTACCACATGTGAACTGGAGAAAGCACCACTGATAGAATTGTTGGTGCAGTTGGCATCCTTGGTTGATTAAGCCCCCTGAATCACAAAGTCATTCTCCAGATGTCCGTGACTCAGGTGCTGGCACAGTAGGGAATGGGTCAGGAATGTGGTAGTAACATTCTTCATGTTCCAAGTCTCATGAAGTTCACTTGTCTCTACTGTTGCTCAAGGATGCTGTGATGTTTGGTTGTTGGAAGATGCTTGCTGAGGCAGGTGCACCACAGCAGAAATTTGCCTTTACCTCTCATCCAACAGTAGTCATTATATATAACTCAAGCAACACCTGCTGGGGCGTAGATGCTTGTGCCATCTCTCAAGTCACAGAATGGAGAAATAGGAAACTGTTCAAGCCCATAGGGGTCACTTGATGCACTCTTAGCTCTCACTTGGCCAGTCTGCTTGGTCACCCTTTGGAAAACTACAGTGGTTTTTATTTTCCTTGTAATAAGGGGTGACAAACTGAGACAAAGAGTAATGTAGAGGAAAAGAGAAGTGGAAAAATTAATAAAGAAAACAAACAATTAAATAGTGAGTCATGCCGGGCGGTGGTGGCGCACGCCTTTAATCCCAGCACTTGGGAGGCAGAGGCAGGCAAATTTCTGAGTTCAAGGCCAGCCTGGTCTATAGAGTGAATTCCAGGATAGCCAGGGCTACACGGAGAAACCCTGTCTCAAAAAACCAAAAAAAAAAAAAAAAAAAAAAAAAAAGTGAGTCACATTTTGTGTTGTTTACTCAAATTGTAATTTTTTAAATAATTTTACAAAAATCTATAGAGGTTGATGTATGTTGCCCCAGCCCCCAACCTCCCACACATAATGTTATTATAGAATAACATTCCTTTTTTGTAAGTTTATGGCAATGCATTTGTTTCTCTCCCTCTTAGTGTATTCTAGGTTTCTTTCTAGGTTTGTGAAGTCAGTGGTGTGTGAATATCGTATGTGTGACTCTGGGGGAGGACATCACAATTGAATCACTGGATTGTTTGATGTTTTCTTTGCCAGTAAATAGAAATCTGAAAACAATTAATCATTTGATGACCCATAAATGGTGATATAAGTTGAAAACTTTTAATGTCAAATTTTAATTATTTCCATGATACATGTCCTATGAATAATGACTCATGCTATTGTTGAAAACATAAAATACACAACTGCAAATTCACTTAAACCATCAAACATAGTATGGATTTTATTATATCTATCACTATGTTGATTTTGATAAGGAAAATGAGTCATATATTGCCATTTAAAAGCACACAAGTTTTTGGGCTGATTGTATAGGTATTTTTGTACATTTTGGTGTTGTATTTGATAATTAATAGATGGATGTGTGTAGCAAAATATCATAAAAGAAGATAAAAAATGTTCTTTGGGGAAATGTTGACATTTATGATGGGGAGGTACAGTTTCTAGAGATAGAAAATATTTACCTCAGCTGGGAACTATTTATGTATATGTATTATATAAGTCTGAACAGCAGAGTTATAGAAGAGAGAAGTCTAAAGATAAGATAATACAGTGGTTTTATAGATGCTAAAATGTTGCTAAATGTATTATTTAAAGTGAAACTGAGTAGATTTCTGAGAGTCATTTGAGGAGAAAATTGAATAGAAATAATAAGTTTACAGGAAATTAAATGGAAAGCTAAAATAGATGTAAATGCAGAGACCCTCCTTAGTTCATTCATCTTTCCTTCTTGGATGTTGTTAGCTATTTTTGCCACTACGTTTTGTCACACACTTACTGTGGCAGCATTAGCATATAGCAATAAATGAAAACTACAAAACCCTGACTTCACAGGTATAAATGGCCAAGAAAGTTAAAGAACATATCAAAGCTTATAATATCTTCTATAAAAATAAATACTAAAGACAAATTATGCAAAGATGGGGTGGGAAGTGTTGGTTGGGTAAGGGTGCAGTTGACAAAAACTCCCTGTGCGAAAGTCTTATTTCTCATAGGGACATCTGAGTGTAATGCTCGGGAGACTTCACAGCGTTAAAATGCTGAGAATGACTTCAGCAAGAGGACAAGGTAACACACATGAAGTGAATGGATGCGGAGTCTTCGGGGAAATTAGCTGCCATGTGAAGTTCTGTTAAGCACTGAATAGGTGCTTAGTTACAGGAAGGAGAGGTCCAAGCTTACCAGTGGATTCTCAGTAGCTTAGAAACCTTTGTGTTGGAAGTAGACAATGCTTTGTTCTTTTGAAATACTATACTAACCCTAGGAATTTAATTGAATAGTCCTTCATAAAGGACAGAAAAAGAGGTCATCCTTCTATACATCGACAGCAACTATAAAATCTGTTTACACCTTTCTTGTAATATTCTAGAACTACAGTACTCAAAATGCATTCAGAGTGTATTGACTTCCTGCAACCCCACTTTTCCGTTGAATCCATTATCATTTTTCTTTAAAATAGAGCACTGTTAGGCAGCTCTTCACAAAATGTACAGAGTGTTCATTTTAGAAACCAAATCAGTTACATGAGTTGGCTTCTCATAAGGAAGTGGCTGTGAATACTCCACAGCCTCAGTAATAGTGTCAGGCCCCGGGGCCTCCCCTTAAGCTGGATCCCACTTTGGGCCTGTCACAGGACCCTCTTTTTCTCAGGCTCCTCTCCATTTCCATCCCTGCAGTTCTTTTCGATAGGAACAATTATAAGTCTGAGTTTTGACTATGAGATGGCAACCCCATCTCTCACATGATGCCCTGTCTTTCTGCTGGAGGTGGGCTCGACACATTCCCTCTCCCCTGTATGGCATTTCATCTAAGACAGTGGAACGCTCACAAAAGGGACCTATCATGACTGCCCTCTGAAAGACCCAACAAGTAGCTGAAAGAGTCAGATTTGGATATTTGCACCCAACCAATGGACAGAAGCTACTGACCCCTGTGGTTGAATTAGGGAAAAGCTGGAAGAAGCTGAGGAGGAGGGTGACCCTGTAGGAGGACTAGCAGTCTCAATTAACCCCGACCCTCAAGATCTCTCAAACACTGGACCACTTAACACTGGACCACCAAACAGGGCAGCATACACCAGCTGATATGAGGGCCCCAACACATACAGAGCAGAGCACTGCTGGGTCTGGGTTCAGTCAGAGAAGATGCACCTAACCCTTAAAAGACTGGAGGCCCCAGGGAGTTTAGAGGTCTGGTGGAGTGGGGGGTGGATGATGGGGACATCCTCGTGAAGACAGGGGTCAGGGAAGAGATATAGGATGTGGAACAAAAATCTGGTGTGTAAATAAATAAATAATAAAGATTAACAAAAGAAAGTGGCTGTGGATCAAATCATCTGTGGAGGTCTTACTTTTTGGAAGAGAAGTGGAATGTGTAAGATGGAAATGGGGAGCATAGAGAAGAAAGCATGGAGTGTGGACAATAGCGGTGGTGTTGACAACAATGGCCTTTGTGGCTTACAGAAACTTCACCCTTTAAACATACGCAATCACATTTTGTTGGCATTATTCCATAAGAGTGATAAGGAAACAGGACTGGTATTGCCTTGAGGATGCCAGAGGAGTTCACATCTTAACACTTTGCCTATTTTTATAAGAAAAAAAACAGTCTCCCAAAGCTTCATAGGAAGCCCCAGGCAAGCGTGGGCGCGCGCGTACACACACACACACACAGACACACACACACACACACACACACACACACACACACTCACCAGCAGTTTGAAGTCAGCTGAAGAATATCTGAGTGTTCGGGTCTGATGGACAGGAACCTCCAGAGTACCTCCCATCTGCCCTAATGAACAACCAAAGGACCATATTATGTCTTTCTTTTTAAAAAGTAAAATAAAATTGAGTGTCTCGTTCATGATTGGGTGTGGTGTATACGTGAGTGCTAGACTGTGTGCTATTGCCCTTCTCTGTGCCAGAACATGGAAGGCATTTGGAGGGGTCAACAGAAGTTAATGTCAGTGTGTTCTGTTCTACTCACATGAATCTTGTTCTCCTGATACAGAGTCTCTTGGGAAACCTGGGGTATTTATTTCTGCTGCAAAAGTTGGACAGTGAGCCCAGAGAATTCTCCTGTCTCTGCATCCCCAGATCCCCAGTGTTAAGATGGTCACTTCAGAGCACATAAGTCCTCCTAGAGTGTTCTTTAAAGACCTGATCAATCTGAAAATAAAATAATGCCAAATTTTGCAGTGGTCCATTTTATATTTAAACATCATAATTAAATACTTCTAGCAATGTACATAAAATATTACAGAAATTAGAGAGGATTTTTTTTAATACAGGAGGAGATATTTTAGAATTTAACAAGGACAAAATGAAATTTGATTTGAATCCACAACAAGCCATAAATTAAAGTAAAAATCTTTACCTAGAATCTTAGTCCATAGCATCCATGCTAGGTAGGTCCCGTAATCCTCAGCTCCTTGACAGCACATCTCTTTGCCTGCAATGTAAAAGGCAAACTGAATTGGAAACACTGGTGAGACACAGCTAGCCATCACTGTAATTTCTGTTGAAAAATATGTAAAGGAACAGTGTGGTTGTTCTTATTACAGAACTATCCTTTGCTACTTGTTTACGATGCTGTCTCCTCATGTTGTTTACGATGCTATCTCCTCATGATCCCTTGAAGATTTTTATCATCCTTCTTTGTCAGTTAAATCCACTTAAAATTTCTGCTTAAGTATTTTTATAATTCCCCAATGTACACTGCATCTCCTCGGGGACCCCAATGGAAGAGCTAAGGGAAGGACTGAAGGAGCTGAAAGGGTTTGCAACCTCACAGGAAGAACAACTAAATGGACCCTGCAGAGCTCCCAGGGGCTAAACCATCAATCAAAGAACACACATGGAGGGACCCATGGCTCCAGCTGCATATGTAGCAGAGGATGGCCTTATGTGGCATCAATGGGAGGGGAGGCAAGCATAGTAGAGCATCATTGATAGTGTATTGATTTGGTTTGTGTCCATAGGATGGGTCTCAATTTGGGTGGTTTGGCTTGTTGGTGTCTAACTTCCTGAGTTATTTGTATGTTTTGGATATTATCCCTCAATCAGATGTAGGATTAGTGAAGATCTTTTTTTCAATCTGTAGGCTGTCATTTTGTCCTAATGACATTGTCCTTTGATTTATAGATGCTTTTCACTTTCATAAGGTCCCACTTATTACCTTTGGACCTTAGTGCCTGAGCCACTGGTGTTCTATTTAAGAAGTTACCTCCTATACTGATCAGTTCAAAGCTATTCCACATTTTCCGACCTATCAAACTTAATGTATCTGGTTTTATGTTGAGTTCTTTGATCTACTTGTACTTGAGTTTTGTGCAAGATGATAAACATGGGTCTATTTGCAGTCTTTGTTTTTCCATTGTATCCCCTAGATCTCCACAAAGCTATACACCCTCCCCATATCTCTTCAATATAAAAATAATTTTTAAGTAGAATGAAACCAATTATTTTTGACAGCATAGTTATTGAAGAGTAAAGTTTTCATATTCTTTTGGAGAATACTTAGTCAAATTATTATATTTGTAAGTTTTGGAAACTATATTTTATTATGTAACAATTTTACTATTTACTGACATTCATAATCACTTTATTATGTATTTGTGGAGTATGCATTTAATCAAGACACTCAGCAGAGTAGAGAGAGTGCATATAACAGTTCCAAATTTATCACATAGTATAGTCCAGTCTTCTTAATGCAAACATTTCATACAGCTGAAGTAGAAAAGTTCATGAGGCAATTATATATAAACAGATGGTTTTCAGAAAATTTAGGGAATATGTTAGTCTCTGAGAATGGGTTTGTCTTAGTCAAGGTTTTTATTGCTGCAATGAAGCACCTTGACCAAAAAGCAAGTATAAACAGGACAAAAGAGTTTATTCAATTTACACTGACACATCACTGTTCATCACCAAACAAGTCGGGATAGCAACTCAAACAGGGCAGAGTCCTGAAGGCGGGAGTTGATGCAGAGGCCATAGAGGAGTGCTTCTTACTGGCTTGCTTCCTCCTAGTTTGTTCAGCCTGCTTCCTTATAGAACCCAGGACCACCAGCCCTGGAATGACAGTACTCACAATGGTCTGGGCCCTCTCCCACTGATAACTAATTGAGAAAATGTCTCACAGCTGGATTCCATGGAGCATTTCCTTAACTGAGGCTTGTTTCTCTATCATGACTCTAGATTTTGTCAAGTTAAAACACAAAACCATCCAGTACAGCAAATCTAAATCTATATTAGTTAGGGTTCTTTAAAAACACAGAACTTATGGAATGAGTTTATCTATTTTTCTGTCTGTCTGTCTGTCTTTCTCTCTCTCTCTTTATATATATATATATATATATATATATATATATATACACATATATATACATATATAGAGAGATATGTGTAAATATATATTTACACATATATATGTAAATATATTTACACACATATCTATATCTATATCTATATCTATATCTATATCTATATCTATATCTATATCTATATCTATATCTATATCTATTTACAGGGTGCAGTCCAACTAGTACACCAATGGCTAGTCCAAAATCTCTAGTAGTCTCACAAGGCTGGACGTCTTATCTGATCTTCTGTATGTGCTGTGATCCTGAAGAAGTAGGCTCCAATGCTAGCAAGACTGTACTAGCAAGACAAGAGTAAGCAGTCAAAGAAGAATGAAGCTTTCTTCTTTCATTGTCCCTAAATAAGAGAAGGGGTGGCCCAGATCAAAGGTGTGTCTTCCGGCTTCAAAATCAAGATCCCAGTGTGCCCTCCATTTTAGGATTGTGATTCATTTCAGATATAATTGACAACTCAACAATAGCCATCACAGGATGATATCTTTAAAATCCCTAACACATGAAAAAGAATAATGTTTTAAAATGGAAATCAGATGCATTCATTCTTCTAGTATTGATGATTTTCTATATACTTAAAGAATTTTATAATTATACCCACATATATTGGAAATGGAATTTTTCAGTAAAAGTCTAAAACTATTTATAATTTTCTAGACATTACCAAGTTTTCCTCAATGATGACTGTCATCCCTCCTTCCCAGTGGCCCTCATGTCAAGGACTGTGTATGTAAGTGGTTATTTTTTTATATCCGCTTTAACAGGATTTTATGTGTCACTACTAATCTTTGCTTCTGACCAAAGGACTTGGCTAATTGGCATTAAAGTCATAAAACAAGAAAAGCAAAAGAAAACTTCAAATTCTGAGACTAATGCTTTTTACTTTTAATATTTCAGCAATAGTTTAAATTTTTCATCATAGCAAGTAGGAGAAGGTAATAAATCCACAGAGCTTTGTATCTGAAAATATGTTTCCATCTGTCTGATCACTTCCAGATCTTCTAGCTTTATGTGGTCAAGTGTAAACATCACCAGTTTCTGAGTTAGCATTCTTTTTTCCAAGAATATAGAATAAACTTTCTTATGCAGGTAGAAGGATCTATTTGTAAGAAAAATGTGTGATACCATTGTTTATAGTAGCAAGAATTCACTAATAATTCCACTTTGCATCAACTGGGAAATAAAGCATCATAAATTGTTAAGTCTATGTATTATTTAAAAATGTAATTTATGATTTAAAATTCAAATGAATAAATTACAAAAATTTAGTTTGGTACAAAACTAAAGATATTTGAAGACTGGTACACAGATCAATAAAATGGAAACCATATTTTAAATGGCTTAAATTTATGTCTTAAAGGTATGCATGCTGTATAGAGTTTATTTGCTATAAAATATGTGTGTGTGATCATCTAGAAAGACTATAGCATAAACTTCTGAAAATGGCTATAGATAGTATAATAATAAATGTTATATGTTTAGTGTACAAAACATATATAATATTCATGTAAAATATAGGTGATTATAAGAAAATCTGTAATAGATTTTATTTTCATTACATGTGTGATGCTATCATTAAGATTTCTAAATTACTTGACAGATCATATTTTAAGCTGGAATATATATGTTAGTTAGGTTTTTTTTTAGGTTATACTCCATAATCAAAATATTTAAGGTTTTCATAATTATAGAAATAAATTTATATTATGCAGACATATAAGGTTCAATAGATGATTTAGACATTCTATTTTGATACTCTCTATCTATCTATCTATCTATCTATCTATCTATCTATATATCTATATATCTGTCCTGAGAAATATGAGTATATGTAAAATGTTTGAAATTTAACTTTTTTTTAAATATAACAATTCTTTAAACTAACACTATTCAATTAAATTTTATTCTTAACTGGCCAAAAATTATTTGGCTTATCTTGATATAGATGTCACAGGTAAAGTGACAACTGTATTTGTCTGTATGTGTGTGTGTTCATGTTTCACAAAAGTTTTAATCAGTCTTCAGCTTTCTAGCCAAATATCTCTCTGTCTATCTCCCTCTCTCTCTCTTTCTCTCTCTCTCTCTCTCTCTCTCTCTCTCTCTCTCTCTCTCTCTCTCTCGTCTCTCTCTCTCTCTCTCTCTCTCTCTCTCTCTCCTTTCTTTGTTTTCGTTTTCTTTGTTATGTTTTTTTAAGATTACTTGGGAATCTCCAACCATGTACCCAGATCAAAATCAACATCCAGTTCTCCCATGCCCTCCCCTATGACCCAACCCCCAGAATGTCTATGGACCACAGACAGACAGCCTCTGGTGGCATCACAGACCACAGTGGTTCTTTGAGGTGGTCAAAATCTAAAAGTGAACCCTACCTCATCTCAGGCCTCTGTTGCCCAGATCCACGATTGTCACAGGCTGGGGTCTCATGTTTGAGGACCAACTCTTTGTGTACATAAGGTTAATTCTGCTATAAACCAGTCCTTCAGCCTTAGGCTTTGTTTTCTCTATTTCTCCTATCTCTCTATCACGTATTCATTCTTCACAGTGGTCTCCACCACCTGAGCCTCAGCAGTCAGGGCAGCCTGGTTGGCTTCCCCTTATCTATCTCTTCGAAACAATACAATTTTGAGATTTTACCTTCAATGAGAACTTCTCCACGTCTCATGGAGCAATTAAATTATCAATTATCAGATAAATACAATTATTTGAATCTACATTTCAGTACTAAAGTAGTAAATGAACTAATACTTTTGAATAGAAAATAATTTTGACATCACTTTAAGAGAGGATAATTCACTTATAATGTAATTATTTAAAGGTGAAATTAGCCAGAACAAATCTGGTTAACCAGGCTGTTACTAAAATAGTATTAAATTATGTCTAAACTCATTTTTGCATGAAACAGGCCTTTAGAAATTTCAGTGCATAAAGTTCACAAAATGGAGAACAAGGGTTTTGAGCTGTTTTTTTTTTTTTTTTTTTTTTTTTTTTTTAATAGAGTAGAATAACAGTGAATGATACAGGCCAGTGTGTACCTAAAGAATTTTCTTATACAATGTGGAAAGAAGATCAGAGGTAGGAAAAGACCTATCAGAATTTTGAATGGGGTTGGCAGGGTGTTGGGGGCAGTTTTGAAATGCAAAGAGCAGCACATTGTTACACACATATATGCTGGACTGTACTGTTTGGAAGAATTACAGGGGAAGGATGCAGGACCTGAAGATATGAAGATGATGCAATTCACTCTGTTTCTTTTTTTTCCTAAAGCCTATTTAAGACATTCCTAACTTTCTCTCCAATGTATTTTCATGTTATTAGTATGATAGTTTGCTTTCTTTGGAGATTCACAGCAGTAAGTTCTTCATATATACTCATATTTTACTTCTATTTTGTCTTAAGCTTTTATGCTTTAATGCAAAGTGACAAATTATAGTAGTGTATGTTTGTGTGACACAAAGTTATGTTGTGATTTATCAATACAGTGTAGAATAATTAAGTTGAGCTAATTAGCAAATCCATCAACAAAAATACTTATTTTCCTGTGGTGAGAACATTTGGAATTTACTCTCAGTAATTTTGAGAAGTGCCATTTGTAGTTAGCTCCTATATCTCTCACACTGAGCACCATACCTGGAATAGAAACGTTGCTTATGACTTGTTCCTACAGCTTTATGCCCTTTGGCTGTCATTCCATGTCCTCTGTCTCCTCTAAAACTACCACTGAGATATTTTACTATAGATTCCATCTATTAGGAAGAACACTAGACTTTTCAACTGAGTGCTTGGCTTATGTTTCTAGGAGGACTTGTTAATTTGATGAAATCTGGAATCCTCTGGGAAGGAAGCTTCAATGCGGTGTTATCTAGATTAAATTGGCCTGTGGGCATCTTTATAGGTGATCTTCTTGGTTATGCTAATTAAAGTGGGAAAACCTGTCAACCTGTCTACTGTGGGTGGTACTATTCCCTAGGCAGGAAAAGTGGACTGACCAAGAGTGGAGAATTAAGCTCTCAGAGGGACGCACTAACTCATTGCTTTCTGCTCTGAGATGTGGTGTGACGTGACCAGCTGCTTTTAGATCCTACCTACTCAACTTTTACATAGTGATGGACACAACCTGGAATTGTGAGCTAAGAAAAATCTTAGGATCTATTCGTCCTAAGTTACTTTTCCAGGGTAGTGTAACACAGGAGGAAGAGAACCAAGGCAATCATTTAGCATAAAATTCCCAGATTCATCAGTGCTATCACAATTTTTCCTATGACTGATGAATATTCTATCCTGTGTTGTGTAACACATTTTTATCTATTCGTGCATTGATGAAGTTTAGGTTTTTTTTAGATTCTTTACCTTGGGTGTCAGGATGACAACTAGACTTATCAGGAGTGTACAAGCCTGTAGCATACTAATTTCAAATCTTTGGGAAAATACAGATGTAAATTCACTGAAATATGCAATACTACTACTTCTACTGTGGAACAGTGTACAAACAACTTCATATTACAAGCTGCTCACTTTTACACACATATAGAATTCTTTTATCTTCACATTTTCAGAAATATTCTTTATCTGCCATCATGTTAACAATAACTTTTTTAACAGGTGTGAAATGGCATAACATTGTGGGTTTTGACTTGCAGTCTCTAATGATGAATGATGTCTTAACGTGCTTCTAGTTTACATGGTCATTTCTAGGTTTTCCTTAGAGATCTAACTACTGAGGTACCCTGTCCATCTGTGTATTGAATTCATCATACTCTTTTTACAAAGTTGTTTGGCTTTTTGTATTTTAGTTTTAAGTTTTTACAGATGATGGATGGATGTAAGCAACTATTCCTGATTCCAGAATTGTCTTTGTATTGCATTGAGTGTTTTCTCTGCCACATAGAGTTTTAGTTTACTTGGAACAGTTTTGAAACATGTTCTTGTACTTGTTTTTTTTTTTTTTTTGCCAACTTCAGAGAATCCTGAGACATCTAGAAAGATGGAATGTCAATTAAGGAATTCTCTCTATCAGATTTACCGCTAGGCAATCCTGTGATACATTTTCTTTATTAAAAATTGGTGTAGGAAGACTTAGCCCAACAGCAACACCATACCTGGGCAGGTAACCCTGACCTCTATATGGAAGTAAGCTGAATGAGTCATGAAAATAAGGCATTAACCCACATTTCCCCATAGTCTCTGAGCCTGTTTCTGCCTCCAGATTGTGACTTTGAGTTTCTGCCATGACTTCCCCACAAGATGATGGACTGTACACATCAGATAAATTAAATCTTTTCCTCCTCAAGTTGCTCTGGGCTATGATGTTTGTTATAGCAATAGAAAGTAACTAGGAGATTCTATTTCTTCATTTGTGGCTGCACCTTTGTAGTCAAACATAAAATAAAATTAATTGCAGTATCCAGTGTCTTATCTCCTATACACTATATTTCACTTTAATAGGTCATGTATATTCATGTTTTGTTGGGGGAACATTCAGTGTTTTGTGTTGATAACTTTAATTCATTTTTTTAAATGTATTACCTAAGAGACCAAGTTTATTCTGTTTACACATATACTCTTTTCCCAATACAACTTACTGAAGTCATTATACTTCAAATAATGTATGTTACCATTATTATTTATAATCAGTTGTCTGTCTGTGTATAGATTCATCATTGTCCTCTCCAGTCCGTTTCTCAGGCCAATGAGTCTGCTTTTAATACCGAGACTACAGTACTTTCCTTTCTAGTACTTAGTGGTATAATTCGAAATAAAGTTATACTATGTTCATAATTTCCTTTCTTATTTTCATGGTTGCTGCTAGTTTTTATAATTAATTGTAAAATGGCCTGTTCTGTTTCTATAAAAATGATATTAGTGTTTTGACAGTAATTTCCTTGGACACGGGAGCTTCTCATGATATACTAATTTCAATAATATCAGTTATAAACTGTTAAAGAAGACTATTTTTAGAGTTACTTGTCCCTTCAATTTGTAATTTCCATAGTTGTCAGTACAGGTGCATTTTATCACCCTGTTGAAATTTATTCCTATAGTTTCTTTTACTTTTGTAAATATAACTTCATTGATGTGTATTCTGTTCTCATGCTGCTATATTATGTACTTTGATCGTGATACAATGACACTCTCATCATTTGCAACTCTCCAGTGGTGGAATTGCTCATTCTCCCAACAATCTTGCTGCCATCACTGTGTCACTTGGATGAAGGTGTATGTGTGATTTTCAGCATCTCTGTAACACCTGGGACTGACAAATAAGAAAATATGATGCTTGTCTTTCTGAGCTTGACTTACTAAGAAACTTTCCAGTTGTTTTCTAAAATGTTCACAATGGATTTGTTTTCTTCTAGCTAGTTCATTGTTGACATACAGAAATCCTGCAGGTTATTGACTATTATTTTCTGTTCTATATCTTTATGTCCTCATTGGGTGACATCAAATCTGCAAAAATGTTTGGAGGTTTGTCTATATAATATGCATGGTATCAGCTCGCAGAAATTTCATATTTGGTTGCATATTGTTTATTTTTCCTGATTTGACGCCAAATCCAATATTGGTTGACAAAAAATGTCAGATAACATTTAACTTAGGAATAATTTCTGTTTTATATACTGAGGATTACAATAGCTGTGGAGTAATTTAAAATGTCCACTGTTGTACTGGGATTTGTTTATTCCTCATATAAATGCCTGGATAATTTTATCATGAAATGATGCATTTCACTGATTCCTTTTCTGCATATAAGGAGATAATCCTTATATACTCTATTGCACTGACATTGCAGTAGTCACACTGGAGCAGTTATATAAACTAACTATCTAGACCTCAACAAGTAATATATCTCACTTGATCAAAATGTGCAGTCATTTTTATATGCTATTGACTTCGTCTTTCCAGTATTTTATGAAGGAGTTTTAAAAAACTATGTCCAATAAGAATATCCTTGTTTTGCTTGTCTTCTGATGTCATGTCTACCTTTGGTATTGGAACAATGCTAGCCTCTTAACATCAGTATGGATGTTTAAGTTTTAGTTGAGGCAGTTTTTAAAATGTGCTTTAAAACTCATATGAACCACTCCTGTCTGGGTGTTTTCTTTGATTGGTGAATTTTACTTTTGATTAAATATGATGTTCAGTTTCTCATATTTCACACTTGCTGAATTTAACACATCTATTTGTCCATACATTTCTTACACATTGTAGAGACATGCAAATATTAACAATAATTTCTCTTGATGTTCCTATGATACCATGAAGAGTGTTTTACTTTAGTTGCTGATCTTGATCTATAAGTCTGCCTGTTTCCTTCATTTTGCTAAAAGTTTTATATTATCTTTCAAAAGCTATTACATACTTTCATTTATCATTTGATTGTATTTACATCTGTAGAAATGATTTGTATCAATCATTTCTGATCTGATCTTGTTATTCAGTTCCTTTGATAAGTCTGGTACTGTTACACTTTTCCTACTGGCTTGAGGTACAGGGTTTATTGCTGCTTTGAGAGATTAGTTTTTTCTAGATTCAGACATTTGTTATTGCATGTTTTCTTCTTAGTATGCTTTGTCTGTCCCAGAGGAGTTTTATGTTGTGCTTCTCTCCTTAATTGTCTCAAGACATATTTATTTTCCCCTTTCATTTTATTCATGGATGCATGAGTTCTTTAAGTTTATAATTTAATTTTCATGCATTTGTAAATTGTATGATATTCTTATATTTAATAATTTCCAATTTTACCCTGTAATTATCCTCAAATGATACATATTATTTTGAATCCTTCAAAATTGAAGCTGTGGGTGGTTGTGGGCTTCATGATGTGAGTGCTGAAAAGAAAACATGATATTCTGAGTAAACAACAAACATTCATAACCACTAAGCCATCTTCAGTCCTAAGAATTCATTTTCTTAGTAATTAATATTAATATAAACTTTAAACATAATCCCAGGATAAATTTCTTTGTGTTCTATGTTCTCTACCTTAGTGAATTCTGAATGTGGCTTTATGTTTATGCTATTAATTTCTAGACTTTTGATCCACCTTAAGTAGTTCTTTTGCAAGTAATTTCAAGTATTGATGTACTTAGATTTGGTTTGTCTAGGAAATTTTATTTTTATCCTCTTTAAATAAATAATTGAGATAGAATAATATAACTTTATTCCTTCCTTTCTGCAACTTCAGTCAGGCACCCTTTATTCAACCTTTTATGTGTACTCTACCACTTTCACTTATGCAGCCTCTTTATTTTTATACATATATACATATAAGTATATACGCATGTGTATAAACAAATATGCAAATACAACATACCAAACCCTTTCTTAATGCTTTTACGTATATTGTTTCAGGGCTTACCCCTCTACATTGGACAACCAATAATGTCATCCTTCGGAAATACTGGTTCTCTTTCTTTAGTTGTCTCTAGTTCTTCGTATAGAATTGGGACAACACAAAATTTTCTCCTTCTACTGAAACATGACCAGCATAATTCTTTCCTAGATTCTAAAAATTTTCTTTTTACCTACACACAAGTGTAGCTGTCACCCATCATTACAGTCTCTTTTAATACCTGAGAGCATCATAGAAAATCACAGCTAGACATGATGCAAAGATCACTAGGTCTCAAGACTTAACAGCAAAGCATTCATCTGCAATTGTTGCATCTATAGCTCAGGAAAAATAATCACAGAAGAGAGGGTAAGAAGACTGTAAAGTAAGTAAAATATTTCACTAGTCTTTTGAAAAAAATCTCTCCTGAAAGTCATCATGTAATCAAGGCTGGAACAATGGCAGTATCAATGGGCAAGCTAATGTGGAAGGGCAAATCTTCCTAATGGAAAACAGCTCTGGGTGGCAGTCTTCTCTCTCTAAGTGATGTCTTTTTCTCTCTGAGGTCCCCTTGTCAAGTTTCTTCTGGCATTTAATATCCTTGCTGAACAATGTGCTACAGTAGAGTGAGGATGCCTCTATACATAATGTCTTTTTGCTGATCTCAGAATTATTTCTTTGGTTATTTCCTAGTTTGACCTTGGTGACATCACCTCTGAGATTTTTTTTTACAGGATCTCTGAGATTCCTATATAAGGTTTAGACAACTTTCCACACATGTTAAAAGATTTTGTTCATTATATTTGATATGTGCATCTTTGGCTTCATTGTTTTCTCTCTCTCTCTCTCTCTCTCTCTCTCTCTCTCTCTCTCTCTCTTTTATCCTTCCTTCCTTCCTTCCTTCCTTCCTTCCTTCCTTCCTTCCTTCCTTCCTTCCTTCTTCCTTCCTTCCTTTCTTTCTTTCTTTCTTTCTTTCTTTCTTTCTTTCTTTCTTTCTTTCTTTCTTTCTTTCTTATTATTGGATATTTTATTTACATTTCAGATGTCATTCCTTTTCCCCATTTCCCCTTCCTTGAAACCTCCTACCCCATCCCTCCTCTTCCTTTTTGCTTTTATACAATTTTAATTACATGCAAGTATCAAGGTCAGTTCTAGGTTGAGGAACTAGTAATACAATAGATGCAAATAGTCAAGGAAGAAGCAAGACAATAAACACAAATAGTCAAAGAACAAGCAAGGCATTAAACAAAGTTCTGTGAAACTCCTGTGATCACTGTTTCTAAAGGCTTATCAGGCTACTTCCCTGTCCTAGCCCAAAGTCATTTTTATGTCTGAAACCTTTCCCTTTTGAAGTTTCTCTTATACATAAAATTTCTTGAATTTTCCATCATTTCTTTAGCCCTCTACAAGTTCCTTTAAATGCTTCTTGTTTTTACTTTTGTTGTTCTGAATAATTTTGTTCCTCTTATTTGTGCTTATTGACTCTTTAGCCAAATTGACCAGCTCACTGAGCCTTTAGCTGAGCTGAGTTTGGACATTGCTTTCTGCTCATCTGCTGTTTCTGTTTTCAGTGCTGTGATCATTTAACTCTGTCTGGGTATTAGTTTTTAACTCTCCATTTGGTTTCAGGTAGGTTCTTGCTAGGAACTGTCCTACAACCCATGATTTGAATCAGCCTCCGGTGTGCTGAGATTACAGGTATGTGCCCATGGATCTGGCTACCTAAATGTTATTTCAGTTCACTGAGCTTCAAATAGAATAGTCTTTTTGTCATTATACTGTGTACTTTTTGAAAATAGTTGATTTACCTTTCTTTATTTCTTCTGGGAATGTCATTGTTACTTACATCTTTATAACTCTGATATTGTATTGGTGACTCTAGGTTTGAAATGCAGCTGTCTTTGCAAGCATTCACACATGGTCTTGTTGCCACAGATCTTCAGTATTTACTTCAGCCTGTTTTCTTTGTGTTTGTTGTTTTTCTTTGCTTGATTCTGAATATGCAACGCTTGCTTTTGTATCTTCTACACTTGGTGAGTGATATTAACTAGGTAACTTGCTGGGTTTGGCAGCTAGGCTCACTCATGTCAGATTAAGAAAAATTATTGGGAACATGGGTTCACTATTTGACTCTAAAAGCTGGACATTGTGGTATGAGTCCCAGAGATGAACTGTCTGAGAATTCAAGGTTGAAGTTTCCTTCCTTCTTTGGAATGTGCAGTTCAGCACTGTGAGTATGTGTGAATGTGCACCAACACTCACAATTTAAAAAGCTTCCCCAAGATTTGTCCACAGGCCACTGACACTCTGCTCCCTTGGTTTCTTCTTTCTGGCTTCAGATAATGCAGGTGCACCATTTCCCCTTTATAGTCTTGTGATTAGTTTAGGATGACTGTCCTGTGGATATCACGAGATGCCAGGGAAGCTGAGAACCTGGCTTCAGTTCACCTTCCCTCTTAGAAACCATGATGGCTGGAGAGGCTGATCTCCAGCCTCTCCAGGTCACATCAGTATAGTGCTGATGTGAGATAGGCTGAGGCTGTGTAGGGGGAGCAAGCAGTAGAGACCATTGTTCACAAGATTGCCATATAGGTATTTGCCCCATTTTGTGGGGCAAGATTTACCACTTGTTAAATTACTTACAGCATGTTTATTCCTTTCTCTGGGAAGTATTAATAAAGACCAGGACCACTTATTAACCATTGTGCTTGTTTTTAAGAGGATATATTTCATGTAGAACTATATTGTAATCATATTCTTTCCTTTTCCTCCATACCTCCCAGACCCTCACACCACTTAATTATATACCCATTCACTGTCTCTCCAGCCCCCTTGGTTTCAGCCTGTTTCTTTCTCTGTCTGTCTTCCTGTCTCTATCTCTCTTGGTCTCTCTCTCTTTTGTTCTCTCGCTCAATCCAGTAAAACACAACACAAAATCAAATCAAACCAACAAAATATGCCATTACAGGTTTTTTTTTTTTGTTTTTTGTTTTTTTGAGGTTTTCCTAGTCTTCCTTGATGGTGACTATATATTGGATAAAACATAGGCATTTTAATATATGGGTAATTTTAATTAATCACAGTATCTGATGGATAAAAATGGACTGGTGAATGAACCACAACTACAGGACAAAAATGGTTCATCAAGATAAAAAAAAAAATCCGGAAAAAGTAAACCATGTTCCAGAAGGAACAGGACATGGTGTTTATCGTTCACTATAATGATCTGAACACAGGAACTAATAATACTACTTTGTTTGTTTGTTTGTTTTTTTTTTTTGATTTTTTTGTTTTTTTTCTGCTCTTTGAATCTCTGATCTGCCTTTGAAGTCCACTTGAGGGCAAACTTGTTCCTCTCATTACCTTTGCAGACTAAGGGGGAGAAAGTATAGATTTGATTTAACTCGTATTAAAGATGCATCACCTTTTGAAATGGATTAATCTCTCAATAAAAAGACTAATCAATTTTAGAACCAGATGTAGTTCAGTCTATTAAATCAGACCCATCATTCACCTCTTTATGTCCATGGCCTGCTAATTAGGACTCTGCATTTAAGCTCGCAGTTTGGATCAAATACATCATCTATTAAGTATATCAATATTAAATAAAACAAAATGTATATTAAATGAATATTTCAAAAAATGAAATGTCTTATAATAAAATATTAACTTTTTTCATGCTTTTCTACTTTAGTTTTTTTATGGGTAGTGGAAGCCATGAGAAGCTACTCTGATATTTTAATAAACTGTTTATTTTCTGATCATAATAAATAATGCTACCATTTGTGACATTCTGAAGAATTCTAGGAACTATGATTCCTCATTGTAATTATTCTAATAAATAATAAATTCTTATAAATGAATTTGTATTAAGACAATCAGAAACTTGATCTAAATTCTCTTTTGATTCAACAGCAGCCTATGTCATAAAAATATAGCTCATAAAAGTGTGTTCCAAATAGAAACTGCTACACAAAGAACTGATTCTTAACTGATATTTTTAGAATATGGATTCTTTCTTAGGTTTTCTGTACTAGCTCTTTTTTCTTCTCTTTTGTTTGTTCTTTTTCTTTGGGATTTCTATCTTTCTTTGTGTGAACTTCACAGTCCTTCCCATCAAATGACACAGTCAGTTACTGTGCACTGCTTAGACAAACTGAACTCAAAGGCACATGTATATGGAATGTGTTCTGGGGACTTTTATCACAGAGGTTGTAAAAATCGAAAAAAATAGCAATATTTTATTCAAACACAGTTGATGTTTGCATTTCTACATGTGTGTGCCTGTTTACAATCTGGCATACCAACAAACACTTCCATCTTATTTGTTAAAAGGAAAATAAAATATCAAGAAAACTGAAGGCAGAGGCTCAAGAAAATCACTCCTGACTTTGGAGAGAGCAAGTCACTAGTATTTATACATTAGGTTTTACTACACAGGCAACATTCCCACTGGAAATGATTAGTCAAGATGCTACATGGGTATCATTTTCAATCAAAATGTTTAGTTAAGACATGTGTCAAAAAATGGGGAAAAGGATGGTGGGTCAGAGAAAAGAACTTGCTACTTGATATAATTTTGACATGTTTTCTTAACTTTCAGTCACTAAATGAATTGTGTTGATTGATTAATGGCATAAAATGAAAAGCAAAATAATTGGAAACAAGAAGTGATAGAAGTAATGTGACCAGATGTCTTGCCAGAGAGATCATCTTCATTTGGGTGGATCTGCATTACAGTTCGAGAAAAAAAAAAAAAAAAAAAAAGACAAAGGACTATAAATACTGAAAAGTCTGGTCTGGCCAATCTGCAATGAAGAAAATTAATCCTGGTATTAAAACTATTCTCATCCTTACTTTCATTTGGTTGTTTGATTTGTCATGCACCCATAGACCAATGTATCTAGAAGGTCTATGCAGTGTGAATGAAAACTTCTAGACACTGAACCTTCACAGAGTAATTGTAACTGATTAGAATTTCAGGCCTCTTGAGGTTGCATGTCCAAAGGCTAATTGCCTTACCTTGGGCTAGCTCTAGCCCCCTGAAAAAGCTATTCCTTGCCCACCTCCGGGTCTGAATTAATATTCTATATCTAATATTGAAACCTTTTTAGGATCCATTAACTTAGCAGATAACTAGATTTCTACTAACAAAAATGCTCAGTAACATCTTGGGCCTTTAGAAAAACTGAGCTGGAGGCAGGAATCTGACATTAGGCTAGAACAAAGAATTAATTCCAGGCAGAAATCTAAATCCTAGGCTAGAACAAAGAAGTAGTTTCAGGCAGAAATCTAAATTTTAGGCTAGAACAAAGAAATAATTACAGGCAGGAATATAAATCTTAGGCTAGAGCAAAGAAGTAGGGTTCATGAAAATGACTTTGGGCTAGGACAGGGAAGTTGGCTCAGGTATTTTGGTCATCCTGATAAGCCCTTAGAAATAGTGATCATGGGAGTGATCACAGGACTCTGTTTATTGTCTTGCTTGTTCTTTGACTACTTGTGTTTATTGTCTTGCCTGTTCCTTGATTATTTGTATCTATGGTATTGCTAGTTCCTCAACCTAGAACTGACCTTAATACTTACATGAAATTAAAATGGTATAAAAGCAAAAATGAGGAGGAAAGATGGGATGAGGGTTTATGGGAGGTGGGAAATGGGGAAAGGGGATGACATCTAAAATGTAAATAATAAATAAAATATCCAATTAAAAAAAGAAAAACTTCCTCTATATTAATGAGCCTGCCTCTCTGCTGTCCTCATAAATTTACCTTAATTTATGACTTTCTGTGTTCTGCGAAACTATAAAAATGTAATGAAACCACTCTCATGTCAGAACATGGAATTTGAAAGTAATCTAAGTCTGTGCCTCCAGAGTAAGCTATCTCTTATTCCCTTTAGGATGAGAGTTATGGTTTCTGCATCTACAGAAGTATCAAAGAGGAAAGTAAACAAAATATTTATACAAGCAAATTATACATGTGATGAAAACTACCAGACATTGCAAAGATTTGGCAGAGCTGTGAAAAGTTATCATAGTTTCAGTTCTTGGTTCAGATTTAAGAACCTCTTTCAAGGCATCCAGTGCAAAGCATTTCAAGCCTAGGAATGGTCTCAAAAGAGCATAGCAGAAAAAAAGAATCTTGGACTGTTTGGTACTCTGGAGGATACATATGTTCACAGAGAGCTATAAAGATGAAAATATAATCATTTGACATTTGTATTTCTTTCTGAATTCCTTCCCTGATTTCCTTAAAAAATGAATATGCTGATTGATTACATTCATTAATATAAACTGTTACCTGTTTATTATTATGATACTTAGTAGCTCTTAATTAATTGCATTAATCCACTTGGTTTTGAAGCAGTCCTCTTGTATATTATTCCTTTAAATTAGTAGATCAAATAGACGATGTTAGTGAAACAAAATGATCAGTGATTAAACTGGAAAATGTGACCTAGTGAAAATGACGAAAGATATGAATCCTAAAGTACTCACCAAAGTTTCTTGTTTCTGCAAATTCATCTAGAAACTTATTCCAATTAAAGTAATAGATTTGATGCCAGAAAAGCAGCTCCAAAGGCTTCTAAGAACTTGGTATAGAAAATGTGAATCAAATCTGGATTTCATATGCCATAGAAATAGCAAATACTTTCAGTATATCTTCTAATCATGAAAGTTATACATGCCTGCTTCTAAAACTTTTAAATAATTTCTGTTATTTACATAATTTATAATAAATTTTGTGTATGTGAAGTCATCTGTGTTTGTATACTATACAAAGGCTCCTTTTAGTGCATGTTTATTTCATGAACAAGATTTAGACTATAGGAATGCATGAGAAGCTGGAGGGATGATGGTTCTTGAGAATGATTTTAGCACTACAGACGTGAGCAACTTATAGGATCCTGAGAGAATAATGGCTCCCTTTAATTCTTTAGCATCTAGAAGCATATACTTAGCATGTTAAAAAGTTCACCCCAGTCAAGGAAATAACAATGCGACTTCTATCAGTTTATTTCAGAATACAGAGTTGGCCAAACAACATAAGTCTTGGAAACGTGTTCAGTCTCTCTCCAGTGAAACATCATTAAATTTAATTACAAAGAGAAACTTATTTTTGTTATACAAATAATATCCCCACGTAGCCTAATTTAAACTAATTGCCTACACAGTTTTCATCCCAAGGGAAAAAGTAAAATAAGTGCTGAGATACTGAAAATGTCTTTAATTACATTATCACATTGCATTCTGCTTTGACCCTTTTTCAAAAGTTACTTTTGAAATCAGAAAGAGTTCTGCAAATTATGACAGACCTGTGATTTGTGCAGCCTCACTCCTTCCTGACCCACTTTAAATGCCATTCTGGTTTTCTTTCTAATATAGAAAATGTCCTGAATGTTTACATGAACAGGAATAGATAGGCTATTTTTCTTCATTTTTTCATGTCTTGTCACCTTATTTGTTAAGAGGAGACAAATGTATCTATAAATAAACCTTGTTTGATCATGAGGATTGAAGATTTTGCTTGCAAGCATGTTCCAAGTCTAGACGGCATCAGATATGCTTTCTGTAGAACTTTGTGGTCTGGCAACAATGGAACAAAGGGTGTAGCTGCTGATTTTTTTTCCCAGCATGGAAGAAATAAGATTTTTAATTGGATTTGATGATGGCTTCACCAGACTCTTGTCATAAACTCTTAGGGAGCAATAACTTAGTAGACATCAGTCGTGCTGGCTGGAGATCATCCCAACCCATCATTAACTCACATCTTGACTGTTCTGGGACACCAGGAGCCTGATGGGTATGGTGCTGCAGACAGTCACAGAGTCTCACACGCTATGATTTCCTTCTCAGTTCTCTTTGATTAAAGGTGGAGGAAAAGCAAATTATGTCTCTCTGAGTCCTGATGCATAAGACACACCTTCCTTGACGAGTGATTGTTTAAAGATATACACTTTAGCAGTTCCCCAACTTTATTGCCCCAGTCCACTGCTGAAAAGACACATAACCATGCATTCTGTTGGAGACTTGGGGGACTATTTGGTTTATGCTTGTCAGATCTACCTGGAAAGGCACCTATGAAACTTGCTTCTAAACTGTAAGCCCACTTTCACGGAAAGCAGAAAAACTGTTGTTTCATCAATAATGAACAGTAATGGCATAATTTGGACTGAAGTCATATTCAGACTGTGAGCACACACATTCATTTTTCAGTTAAAGGACAGAAGGCCAGGTTAGGGTGGTGCCTTCTTGAGCAATAGCCAGTGTGCATTCTAATCCCCCTCATGTCTACTTTTGTCCTGGTAGTCCATACTGTCCATTAAATAGTACTGCAGGATTGTTTCAAGTGTAAAAGGCTGAGAAGAAGTCTAGCTTCTGCAGTTTTTACATATTAATCAGTAATTATTTGATATACAGGTGCCACACTGTACACCAATGTCTGTTAGTTCTATTCCTCTAACCTCTTGACTAGGTTTCTATAGCACAATTTTCCTGTTGTTCAACCACAAATATCCTCTCACTCCAAGAAAAAAAAATGCTTCTTCTTGAGAACTGTGGTGATACACACACACACACACACACACACACACACACACACACACACACTAAACTGACTGTTTTCTTTGTTGTACCTTGCTACTTAAGGTCACAATCTATCATTTCTGGATAGCTCCTCTAAGATCAATGCAAAATGAAGGACTCTTTTCTTGGCGGGGCTTCCACTTTTTTGCCTGATCTAGGGAGCTTGAACCCCAATCTTCTGCTTGAGTAATGTCACATAGTCCTTGGCAAACATCCAAGTTCAACTTCCTCTTTCTTGATACAAATTTGCCAAGCAAGTACCTGGAATTTCTGGAGTGCCTCTCCATACAAATGAGGCATTCACAGAACTTTAAAGTCCAGCCATTGATTTCACATTCACTTTGAAAACTCCTTTCTACTCTCCAGGTTCATGTACAGCTCTTGGTCACCCCAAATACAGTGTATGTGCACCATCTGTTTCCCCAGTGTTCATATGAGAGAGCTGTTTCCATGAGGATCATCTAGAAGATCTCTAGTACTAAAAGCCTTGGGTAGGATCTTCCCAATAGAAGACCTTTTTCTTGCCCCATCTTCCATCACTCACTCCCAGCTGGAACAGTATTTGGCAAATCCCACCTGTTTAAGACTGTGCTTCATTCTTCTAGCCTGGTGTACATCAGATCCCCTGAGGACTCATAACCATAGTTGGTTCCCAATATGCATATCACAGTCTTTACTAACTTCTTTCAAAGTTATTGTAGCAACATTCAAGCAAGGGCAACTGAAATGGACGGTCAGCATAGACTTCTCCGATGCACTCCCAATATATACATTCTGCGTAAGAAATAGAGACGAAATAAGTTGTGCAGAGGGAATAATTTCTCCATTGAAGGATTATGTAGAAAAGGACGAAAATATGGTTCTCAAAGGGAATCATCAGAGGTTAACCAAACAATACTCCTTGAGAGTTTAGCTTCTTGCATGTTTCACATCATACATAGATTGAGTTCTGTAGAAACTACATATTATGATATTTAATACCATATAGGAATTATGAATCATCAGTCACTTATAATGTTTGGAACACTGTAATCTCCAAACACCTGAAACTGGTCAATATAATTTCATATTTGTGGTTTTTAAAAACTCAATGAAGAGAAAATAAATTATTTAAGAATTAAAAAATGAGGAAAAAATGTTTTCTTGAAGAGGTAACTATGAAACACACAAAATAACAAGCAAAATAACCTTTATTTGGGGGCTGGAAAGATAGTTAAAGGGCAAAGTACTTTTACTGCTCTAGTAGAGGACTCAGGTATGGTTCTCAGTACCTGCCTAAGGTGACCCTCAACTGATGGTTACTGCAGCTCCAGGGAGCCTGTAGGCTCTGACTTCTACACCAACACACACACTTAACATATACATATGACTACATTCCTATGCATATACCCCCACCCCCACACTTACACACACCACATGATTAAACTTTAAGTAAAATAAATTTTAAAATTATATGAAAATAAAATAAAAATAAGAAATATGTGGCAGTTAAGCACCAAGAGCTGGTTTGGGAAACCATTTAAATAAGGTTTGTATAGTGTGTGTATGTGTGTGTGTGTGTGTGTGTGTGTGTAGAGACAGAGTGACAGACAGAGAGACAGAGTCAGAGGAAGACAGGGAGATATTGACACAGGGAAAGAATAGTATATACTTTTGTCGGAGATTTTTGTGAGTATAGACATGTATAACCTACAGTACATATGGAGGGAACAGAGGAAAACCTTTGGTCTCTCCTTCCCACATTTTTAAAGAATAGGGTCGCCTTAATGTTGCGTAAGTCAGAATATCTGGTCCACAAGTTTCTGGAGATTCTCCTGCCTCGACTTTTTATTACTGCTGGGATTGGAGATACTTAAACTGCTGTGCTTGGCTTTATTTGGTTTCTGGAAGCCTAAATTCAAACTACGGGGCTGTTATAGTAAGCATTTTTACACAGAAATCAATCTCCCAAGCCTAATGTTATGTCTTTTGACTGCAAAATAAGCATATTGTTTGAAAATCTTTCCCCACTCACATTGGTTAAAAATTTCTTTAGAAACTTTCTTCACTCAAAAATTATTTCATTGCATATTTTGTCTTTAATGACACACCTGCTTTTCTGCTTTATATTATGTCCATGTGTTAATTCCTCAAGTGAATTTTTATAGTGATAATACCTGCCAAAATTTTATAATCCTTATCATCACTGCCAGAAAAATATTTAAGTATAGTTGATTAGGCAAACATATTGAATACAAGTGATCATTTACATTACTTTTCTACAGGTTTGTCAAAAACACATGGATGTTTACTAGAAAATATTCCTGTACGAGTGTAAAAGTTTTATTTTCATTCACATCTAAACAGCATATAATTGGCTGTAAAAGTTGTGAAAGATGAATTTGCATGTTTTCCAGGCTTTGGATGAATTGGTAATTATAGTTTCATTTTAGTTTAGTTTTTTGTCATCTATGCAAAGACTCATAAATTTATTAAATTTTTGATTAATAACTTGAAGATCACATTGACATTTGGTGAATATAGAGTTAGAATATTTTCCTGTGATTAAGGTACACATGCTTTCTTAGTGTGGATTTTAATCTGAAAGAAAATGGACACAGGAGCTAGGAGTTCACTTGGTTATTTTACACAAAATTTTACATTTTACATATAAATCCTTACAGGTAGGTATGTGCATATTGTAATACATGCTGTATTTTGTTTTGATTGTGACTATTAACTTGGTGCTTTGGCATTGTGAAGGGAAAAGCTCTGCTATACAGCATGAGTGAAGGGAAAACAATGGGCTCACAGTTTATAATCTGAATGCTGGGTAGGGTAGAGGCTGTTGAATTCTTGCTTACTGAAACTGCTGCCCACTCTGTAAACTACAATGTATAATCACATAGAAGTACTTAGATCAAGAACCAGACTGAATTACTATGTTATTCCCCAAAGCATGCTAGTGGGTGCTATTACTTACAATGGTGCTTCTGGTTCTTGTTTGGTAAGAATAACATTGTGTGGTAGACTAAAGAGAAATAATTCTAGTCAGTAATTCACTTAGATATTCTTCAAGTGAGCTAAAAATAGTATCTCATTTGGTAACTATATATGATTAATATTATGGCCCACTAGACTAAAGCATAGAATAGTTGAATATCTCACCAACCACCCCTGCACTATAAACATAGAACAACCTGTAATGGTTTTTCTATAAACTCTGGAGCCCCACTTGGCACAATATTCAGAGCAAAGCAATCTGAATGATTATTATCTTCTACTAGTTACTTCCTGTGTTAGTCAATTTCGGATTTCTATAAGCAGGGTCTGTGGAAAGTAAATTAGGGGAGGTATTACGTATATTATTCATAATTTATGCAGTTGAATTATTCTCTGTGAGTTGAAACTTTTCCTTCTGGAAATAGGAGGGAGATACAGAAGACTAAGAAAGCTTTACAAAGTTCTCCAGACTTGGGAAATAAAATGAATTTACAAGTTGAAGACGCTCCTGAAAATAAGTCTATTTTCTACTATAAATAAACAGTCAGCTGTTGCTGGACAAAGGTAACATTCTGATTGGCCAAGCTACCTAGGATGCACACCTTTTAGTCATAAACAATTCAAAAGTAATCACTGAGACATAGTCATGAATGTAATCCCAATAGATTTAGTGGATCATTCAGTTGTACTTAGTTAGAATTTCTCCAGTATTCATCTGTAAATGTTACCAAAAGAAGTCACTCAACAGTTTGAAGTCATTCAGTCCATGCTCACTGGGTTTCAGGGTCTTGGGAAGAATACCAGGGCAGTCCATGTGGCTGCTCTAGGGATATCTCTCACTTAATGTTAGACAGGGAGTAAACACAGAGAAAGATAGGAAGTGGCCAGAATCAAGATGCTTCAAAGGACCTGCCAACAGTGACCTAATTTCTCTAGTATGCTCTGCATCCTTACATTTCCATTCTTGCCTAAGTACTACCACCCACTAAGGACCAAATGAACACACAAACTTTTGAGGTGCAGGTGCATTCAAACATAACATATATTTGTACCTTATTGAACCTAGTTCCCTTTTGCATGTGAGGCATAATGCTGGAGATAGGCTGTTTAGCTGAAATCATCATGGCTCCACTTAGAAAGCTTTTAGTGACCCAGGGACAGAGAACCTTTAAATTGGAGTGTTTTAAGCATTACGTGCAAGTTGCCATCACCTTTTGAAGACCATAAAATTGTTTTGTTATAATGGATATTTACTATAATGAATCTTCTTATAGAAGTCATTTTCCAATTTTGGAGAACTGGAAATGAAACAAATCTGATGTGCAATTTGTCTGTTTTGCATTAGCAAAGTGTCTGCCATGCATCCTTCACGCAGTCACTTTGTGTTATACTTCTTCAGGGATCTTATTTTCATCATGTTCTTGGATGAGCTGTTAATAATTAAGAAGGGACTAAGTATATTTGGGATGTTTGAGGAATGTGAGCTGATGAATATTGATGACCTCATGAGACTATGTGGTTTGACTGAAATCATGGTCATTGAAATCAAGTTAGGCTAGGTTCTGAGTTCTGACCTAGCTTCCTATTCTTTAAATTATAGTTATAAATCTGCATCTTGATTAATTAACTGTGATGAATTGCTTGGCTATAGTACAGAGTCAGTGGATAATCCCTGGTGATGTAGAAGGCTATCTAAGATGGCTTGTCTTTGAACACAAATGTCCCCTCTTATTTTCACATTAGCTACAATATAAAGTCTTATAGATTGTAGTATTAGAGGCAAGGATTCTTGCATTTATTTCTTGCCCTTCTAAATTTTTCTCTCAGTGCCTAAGCTAAAATCATCCTTTCTGAACACAAAGCCAACCATGCTACCATCATACTCAATACTTTTAAGCCCTCCCCATTACATGTTTGTGAAAAGCCCAAGTTCATTTGTCATATGAACTAAAATTGTGAGTATATAGAATACTCATTATGTAAAGAGGCCATTTACAAAATAAAATATATAGAACTGACATTCAGGGATGGAATGATTACACTTTGGAATTCTCATTTCTAAGAACCAGAATCAGAAACTTATGGAACCATTAGTGCATCCATGCTCACTACAGCATAATCACAATAATCAAGATATTTAAAGAGGCAAAATACACACTAAGGATGAATGGCTTGTTTAAAAGTGGTATGTGCACAAAACACATTGCTGTTAAGGTTTTAAAAAGAAGGAAATTCTGTTATATGAAACATTATGGCTGAAATGTAATGACAGTGTACTAAATAAGCCATGCTTGTCCAAACCCCAGAAATCTTGTTTTGAGCTCTGACAGAGTAGGAAAGTTCCCCTCCTTGTCCTGGGCCTACATGTCCAGACCAGGTAGCCCTGCACCTTGCCTTTGCCCCTCCCAGGAGGCATTCAGCTACATGTGGAATTCCTCTTTATGCCAATGGGGCAGCCCCAGAGCCCTGCCCACCCCTCACCACTGTCAGTGATGTACACTCACCCCAAAGCCCCAACCTAGTTTCCAAGGATTTAGGTAGCCTTTGTTCTCCTTATTAAGTGAGCTGTCTCACTGAAGCTGTATCCCCAGGAGTCTGTTTTCACTATGCTCTTTACCATCTGAGATCTCTATAGATCCTGGCCATACAGGGTTTGCAAATTATAATAGCATGCCAAGGACTCTACTTCTGGTGGGGAAGACAAGCCTGAACAATGTCTCCACAAAGGTCTTTGGGTGCTTTCATTTCTATGTGCATGTATGTCAGCCTCAGATCTCATTGCTATCTGAGAGAAGATCACATTGGCACATAAATGAGGGAGTGATATTATTTAAATTTATTAGGAGGTATAGCCTTGTTGGAGAAAGTATGTTGCTAGGGGTTGGGCTTTAAGGTTTCAAGAACCAAAGTGAGACTCACTGTTTCTGTATTTCAGCAGTCTGCTGATTGGGACATAGAATTCTCAGCTCCTTCTCCAGCACCATGATTGCCTGTGTGCTGCCATGTTTTCTACCATGCTAACAATGGACTAAACCTCTATAGCTGTAAACAAGCCCCAATTAAATGTTTTCCTTTATAAGAGTTGCTATGCTCATGGTGTCTCTTATGTTTGTATTCTTAAAACATATGTTTAGCTTGTAACTTGGACAATTAATGGTGCACACACAGAGACACAGGTATATATGAATAAATTATCTAAGACACCTAATCAAGAAGATGCTTGTAACTGATACTTGTTGGAAAAGGAAAAAACAATGTTCTTCTGTGGAATGTCACTGGGTATATCAACCAGACTTAAGGGAAAACACCATTTGGCCAACACAAAACAGATTTTATGTTTGCTGGTGGTGGTGGAAGTGGAGGTAGAGGTAGGTGAAGGTGGACATCGTAGTGGAGGTGATACTAGTGTGTGTTCTATTTTATTTTAGTTTAATTTTCATCATGCTTGTACTTTTAGTTTGTTTTGGTTTCTGAATTGGTTTTTGTCTTTGAGAGAGACATGTAGAGGGGAAAATAATTTGGGTGGGAGGATCTTGAAGGAGTTGAGGGAATTGAAGAATATGATTGAAATACATTCTATAATTTCTTATTTAAAATTTGTTAATTAAAAATCATAAAGATCTGCATGTCTCTATAGGGAGTTTTCTTAATGTTATAGGTTGGGGTCATATTTTTATGAAGATGAAATCTCCATTGCAAATATTTAAATAATATGCTTATCAAAGTAGCCAGCTCTGAAACTTGTGATGTGATTAGAACATTATTGAGGAAGAATATGAGCCGTAGCATGCTCTGATGAAATCTGTGCCAAATATACTGGATGCAGTCCAAATAAATGATGAAAAATCATTGCCTTGAGAAGGAGAGGAACCTTCCAGAAGGCACAAGTCAGACCACTGGTTAATCACAGCCACTTAGGAGATCCAGATCCTGGGATTGAAACTATGACCTGAAATTTAAATTTTTCATTAATTATTTTCACAAATCATACTGTTACTAAAAATTTCAGCTATTAGTTTAGTTCATTTATAATATAACTGAAGCCAGAGAATCATTATGTGTGCCTGTGTTGGTTGGGAGCTTTCAAGTGCACAAAATGAGCTAAAAATATTATCAAAAAAATTCTGTTTCATGTTCTGATAATTTTTTAAATTTTTGTTTAACTATTTGCTCATGTCTTATACTGCTAGATGCTCTAGCCAAGCATGTCCTTTATCAAAAATTAACTTCCATGTTTCAATGGGATATGTACTAAATTTAAGAAACTTTTCTTTCTTTACATCAAGGACTATGCCTAGCTGAAATCTGACACTCAAAGGACCAGCTTCCAAGGTCCTCTAGGCCAATTACCAATTATAGGGATTATGTGTGATTTTGAGAAATTGTGTGAGCCATGTTCTGTATCAGAGTGATGGAAATAACCATTATTAAAATAGCTGCTATAGAATCTTTAATGCCTCAATGGCCTATTCAGTTTGTTGTAGAGAGCCTAAGCATCTGTCTTGTATGAAAAAAAAATGAACCTGGAGACAGCTGCTTTGCTACATAACAGCAACCTTCACAATATAACAGAAGGGAACTATAATAAACCATAAGGCAAAAAACTTTTAGGAATTTAAAATGTTAATAAATACAAGTTATTTCAAAATAACTTTTAACAGCTTATCTACAGTAACATATCTAGAGTATAAAGCTCACATTGTTGCTCCAGTTCTCAGTGAACCATGGTAGACTTGTGGTATTCTATGGTCTCCTCAATGGAACATTAAAAGAGACTTCAGGAGCTCAAACCACACTTCTCCTTTGTACACAGTACAAGTTCACATCATCCCAGACTGGCATTTGTAGAAAGTTTCTAGAACTGCTCACTCAATCCTGTCAACACTACCTTGTAGAGTTGAAGTCATAGAAATATACAATAACTTAAAAGTATTTTTCATCACATAAATTACATTTTTAAGGGCTGAGGAGATGTCTCAGAGCTTGTGGTACAACTATGAGAACATAATTTTATATCCCTAGAACCTAGAAATGCCTAGGGTGTGTTACAAGGCCAATAACATCATCATCATCATCATCATTATGTGTGTGTGTATGTGTGCACATGTGTGTGTGTATGTGTGTGTGTGTGTTTTGAGGGGACAGAGAAAGACCAAAGGATTCAAGGAGTTACTGCCCTCCTTCTGTAGCTAAATCAAGGAGCTCTAGGTTTAGGTAGAGATTTTCTTGAAGAGTAAGGAGGAATTATCAAGACTATATCTAAAATAATTCTCAGACTCAACACAGATGCTTGTACAGGTGTACATATGCCCACACATGCATAAGCAAGCACCTGAGCACATAAACGTGCACAGACAGTATACTAAGATTAAAATATAAAATTAATAAACTTGACATCTTCCTTTTGATCCATAACTCAGCCCTGGGAAGAGCCAGAGCTTCAGACACCCTCCCACACCCAGAAATAGCTTGACTCCCAGGAGCACTGTCACAACCAAGCTCACATGTTCACAGGAGGGACAGGATCCATTCAGAGACAGCAAGGCCAGTTAACACCTGAGATAACCAGATGGCAAGAGGCAAACATAAGAACATATGAAACAGAAACCAATGCAACTTTCCACCATCAGAACTCAATTCTCCCACCACAGCAAGCCCTGGATACCCTAGGCTGAAAAGCAAGAATCTTACCTAAAATTCCATCTCATGAAGATGTTAGAGGACTTAAGGAAGACATAAGTAACTCCCTTAAAGAAATACAGGAGAACACAGCTAAACAGGTAGAAACCTTATAGAAGAAACACATAAATCCCTTAAAGAAGTACAGGATAATACAATCAAACAGGTGAAGGAATTGAACAAAACCATCCAGGATCTAAAAATGGAAATAGAAACAATAAAGAAATTACAAAGGGAGGCAATCCTGCTGATGGAAAACCTAGGAATGAGATTAGGATTTACATATTCTACTATTACCAACAGAATACAAGAGATAGAAGAAAGAATTCCAGGCCTAGAAGATAAGATACCATCAAAGATATTGACAGAGTCCAAAGAAAATACAAAATGCAAAAAGCTCCTAACCCAAAACATCCAGAAAACTGAGGACACAATGAAAAGACCAAACCTAAGAATGATAGGAAGAAAGAGAAGATTCCCAAAGCAGAGGGCCAGGAAATACGTTCAACAAAATCATAGAAGAAAACTCCCCTAACCTAAAGAAAAAGATGGTCATAAATGTATAAGAAGCCTACAGAACACCATATTTATTCGACCAGAAAAGAAATTCTTTCTGTCACATAATAATCAAAACACTAAATGCTCAGAACTAAGAAAAAATATTAAAAGCTGTAAAAAAAAAAGGGCCAAGTAACATATAAAGGACAGCCATATCACAAGTATACCAGACTTCTCAACAGAGACCCTAAATGCCAGAAGATATTGAACAGATATCATACAAACCTTAATGGAACACAAAAGCCAGCACAGGCTACTATACCCAGAAAAACTCTCAATCACCATAAAGAGAGAAACCAAAATATTTCATGACAAAACCAAATGTAAACAATATCTTTCCACTAATTCAGCCATACATAGGATTCTAGAAGAAAAACTCCAACATAAAAAGGGTACCTACACCAAAGAAAAAACAAGAAATTAATCATCTCACAACAAAACAAAAAGGAGATAATTATGTACACATAATGACACCTACAACAACAAACATAACAAAAATTATCATCTGTCTTTTATATCTCTCAAATTTTAACATAATAAATTCCCCAATAAAAAAAGATATAAGCTAACAGACTGGATATACAAGCAAAATCCATCATTTTGCTGCATACAAGAAACATACCTCAATGACAAAGATAGATATTACCTCAGAACAAAGGGCTAGAAAAAAGACTTTCAAACAAATGATCCCAAGGAAAAAGCAGGAGTTGCCATTCTAATATCCAACAAAGTAGACTTGCAACCAAAAGTTATCAAGCAAGATGGAGAAGAACACTTCATGTATATCAAAGGAAAATACACCAAGAGAAAGTCTCAATTTTGAACATCTATGCTCCAAATGCAAGGGCAACCACATTCATAAAGGAAACTTTACTAAAGCTGAAAACAAACATTGAACTCAACACAATAATAATGGGAGATTTCAACACCCCACTCTCAGAAATGGACAGATCATGGAAACAGAAACTAAACTGAGACACTATGAAACTAACAGAAGTTATGAACCAAATGGATTTAACTGATATCTATAGAACATTTCATCCTTAAACAAAAGAATATACCTTTTTCTTAGCACCACATGGTACCTTCTCCAAAATAGACCATATAATTGGTCACAAAACAAGCCTCAACAGATACAAGAAGATTAAAATAACCCATGCATCCTATCAGATAACCACCAACTAAGGCTAGACTTTAATAACTACAAAAACAACAGAAAAAACACATACACATGGAAACTGAGTAATTCTACTCAGTGATAACTTGATTATGGAAGAAAGAAAGAAAGAAAGAAAGAAAGAAAGAAAGAAAGAAAGAAAGAAAGAAAGAAATTAAAGACTTCCCGGGATTCAATGAAAATGATGACACAGCGTATTCAAACTTAAGGATACACAAAAGCAGTGTGAAGACAAAAATTCATCACACTGAGTCCCCTTTTAAAGAAATTGAAGAGATCTGACACTAGAAATTTACCAGCAAATGTGGAAGCCCTAGAACAAAAAGAAGCAAATACACCCAAGAGGAGTTAGAGCAGGAAATAGCCAAACTCAGGCTGAAATTAACCAATTAAAAAAATAAAAGAATGATACAAAGAATCAATAAAACCAAAAGCTGGTTCTTTGAGAAAAGTTAAGGAGATAGATAAACCCTTAGTCAAACTAACTAAAGGGCCCAGAGACAGTATCCAAATTAACAAAATCAGAAATGAATAGGGAGACCTAACAACAGAAACTGAGGAAATTAAAAAAATCATCAGATATACTACAAAAGCCTATACTCAACAAAAGTGGAAATCTAGATGAAATCTAGATGATTTTTCTAAACAGATACAAGGTACCAAAGTTAAATCAGAACCAGATAAACTATCTAAACAGTCCCATAACTCTTAGGAGAATAGGAGCAGTCTTTAAAAATCTTCCAACCAAAGGTTGGGCCAGATGGTTTTAGTGCAGAATTCTATCAGACCTTCAAAGAAAACCTAAAACTAATACTTCTCAAACTATTTTACAAAATAGAAACAGAAGAAACACTACCTAATACATTCTGTGAAGCCCCAGCTGTGCTAATACCTAAACCACATAAAGACAAAAGACCCAACAAACAAAGAGGACTTCAGACCAATTTTGCTTATGAGTGTCTATGCAAAAATTCATGGTAAAATACTTGCAAACTGAATTCAAGAATACATCAAGACTCATTCACCATGATCGATCAAATAAGCTTCATCTCAAGGATGCAGGGATAGCTGAATATACAGAAATCCATCAATGTAATCTACTGTATAAACAAACTTAAAGAAAAAAAGAAAACCATGATTATCCCATTAGATTCTGAAAAAGCCTTCTACAAAATACAACACCCCTTCATGTTAAAAGTATTGAAGAGATCAGGAATTCAAGGCCTATACCTAAATATAATCAAAGCAATATACAGCAAATCATAGCCAACATAAAACTAAATGGAGAGGAAATTGAAGCAATCTCACTCAAACCAGTGACAAGATAAGGCTGCCCACTATCTTCCTATTTATTCAATATAGATTTTGAAGTTTTAGCTAGCGCAATTAGACATCAAAAGAAAGTCAAAGGGACACATACTGGAAAGAAAGAAGTCAGGTATCACTATTTGCAGATGATGTATTAGTATACCTAAATGACTCCATAAATTCTACCAGAGAACTCCTACATGTGATAAAGAACTTCAGGAAAGTGGCTGGATGTAATATTAACTCAAACAAATTAGTAGCCTTTTCTACAGAAAAAAATAAACAGGCTGAGAAAGAAATTATGGAAATGACACCCTTCAAAATAGTCACAAATAATGTAAAGTATCTTGGTGTTATTCTAACCAAGAAAGTGAAAGTTTCATATGATAAGAACTTGAAGTCTCTGAAGAAAGAAATTGAAGATCTCAGAGGATGGAAAGATCTCCTATGCTCATAGGTTGGCAGAATTAACATAGTAAAAATAGCCACCTTAACAAAATCAATCTATAGATTCAATGTAATCCCCATTAAAATTTCAATTCAATTTTCACAGAGATAGAGCAAATCTAAACTTTATGTGGAATAACAATAATCCCAGGATAGCAAAAACCATTCTTAACAATAAAAGAACTTCTGGGGGGAATTACCATCTCTGACCTGAAGCTGTACTAAAAAGTAATAGTGATTAAAAAAACCAAAAATCTATGGTATTGGCACAGAGACAAACAGGTAGACAAATGGAATAGAATTGAAGATCCAGAAATAAACTTACACACCTATAGTCACTTAATCTTAGGCAAAGAAGCCAAACCATACAGTAGAAAAAAGACAGCATTTTCAACAAATATTGCTGGTCTAACTGGTGTTCTATATGTAGAAGAATGCAAATTGATCCATTTTATCTCCTGTACAAAGCTCAAGTCCAAGTGGATCAAGATCTTCACATAAAGTCAGATATGCTGAATCTAATAGAAGATAAATTGGGAAAGAGTCTTGAACACTTTGGTACAGGGGAATGTTTCCTGAAGAGAACACTTATGGCTCAGGCTCTAAGATTACCAATTGACAAATGGGACCTCCTGAAATAGAAAAGCTTCTGTAAGGCAAAGGATACTGTCAATTGGACAAAATGGTAACCTACAGATTGGGAAAAGATCTTTACCAACCTTACCTCCAATAGAGGGCTAATATCCTATGTATACAAAGAACTCAAGAATTTAGACTTCAAAACCCAAATAACTCATTTTAAAAAATGGAGTACAGAGCTGTGATAGCTTTTATATGCTTGTCCCAGAGTGTGGCACCATTTTAAGGTGTGGCCCGAATGGAGTAAGTGTGTCACTGTGGGTGTAGGGTTTAAGAAGCTCATCCTAGATGCCTGAAAACCAGAATTCTACTAGCAGCTTCAGATGAAGACATAGAACTCTCAGCTCCTTCTGCACTATGGCTACCTGGATGTTGTCATGTTTCCACCTTGATGATATTCTGAACCTGTAAGCCAGCCCCAACTAAATGTTGTCCATTAAGAGTTGCCTTGGTCATGGTATCTATTCACAGCAGTAAAACCCTAACTAAGACAACAGCTAAACAAAGAATTCTCAACTGAGGAGTCTTGAATGGCCGAGAAGCACCTAAAGAAACGTTCAAAGTCCTTAGTCATCAGGAAGATGCAAATCAAAACCACCCTGAGATTCCACCTCACACCAGTCAGAATGGCTAAGATCAGAAATTCAGGTGACAGCAGATGCTGGCAAGGATGTGGAGGAAAAGAAACACTCTTTTATTGGGATTGCAGGCTGGTCCAACCATGTTGGAATGCAATCTTTCTGTTCCTCAGAAAATTGGACATAGCTCTACCTGAAGACTCAGCTATACTATTCCTGGGCACATACCCAAAAGATACCCCGACATATATCAAGAACATGTGCTCTACTATGTTCCTAGCAGCCTTATTTATAATAGCCAGAAGCTGGAAACAAATCAGATGTCCCTCAGTGGAATAGTAGATACAGAAAATGTGGTAACTTACACAATGGAATACTACTCAGCTACTAAAAATGATAGTTTCACGAGCTTTGTAGGCAAATAAATGGAACTAGAAAATATCTTGCTGAGTGAGGTAACCCAGCCCCCAAAGGCCATACATGGTATGAAATCACTTATAAGTTATAAATTATAACTTTTAAGTTTGGATATTAGTCCAAAAACTACGAATACCGAAGATACGACTCACAGACCATATGAAGCTTAACAAGAAGGAAAGCCAAATTATGGATGCTTCAATACCACTTAGAAGGGGGAACAAAATAATTACTGGAGACAGAGGGAGAGAGGGACCTAAGTGGGAGAAGGGAGAGAGAGAAAAGCGTGGGGCAAGACCACATATTGGAAGAGACAGGAGATAAAGCTAGAGGTTCAGATGAATGAAGAGAAACTAGTAGCAGTGGGGAATGGGAAACTTGGGGAACCACTAGAAAATCCCAGATGCCCGAGATGCAGATATGAGAAACTCCCAGAACACAATGGGAATGACATTGCCTGAAATACCCAACATCAGGGGGATAGAACCTGAAGATACCACCTCAAGTAGATAGACATGACCCCCCAGTGGAGGGATAGGGCTACCCACCCATCTAAAAAAAATTAACCCAGTATTGTCCCTAAAGAAAATGCAGGGGGAAAATGGAGTAGACACTGAAGGAAAGGCCATACAAAGGAGAGTAGAAGTCGACAGCAGAGGCTGTCTTCAGATCTTCGTCTTCACACCTTTGTATGTGTGCTCACATTCACATATACAAACAATACATATCTATACACACTAACATCATAGGAAAGTAAGTCCCACTGAAACAATCACCAGATACATAGGAAAATTGCTTGCATTGGCTGAAAATATTTTGTGTGCTTCTGTCATAGCAATATAATGGATAAATATGCTAGGACCATATAGATGTTTTCTCCATAAAATAAAACTTTAAGGCAATTATAAACAAATTCTTGTACAAAACTTTCACTTTTGCATTTTAGCTTTTCATGACTGAATCTTTAAATTGTGCCTCTTTTTTGGGAATGTTTAAGCTAAAAAACCTGTCATTGAGAACATTTAATGAGGCTTGAAATATTTGCCTCACACATATAAAGTTTGGCTACCAAAGGACACTTTGTGAAGTATTTAGCATAAAACATGATCCAAGAAACTGATCATCAAAATAAAATTATTGTAGAATTGTTAAGTAAGAAAATCAGAATATAAAATATAAATTTAAGAGCTTAGAGTAATGCTTAAAAAGACACAAGAAATTCAAATTATGCTCATAAATTCTGACTGGTTCAGACACACTTGATATCCTGAACAGAGGGTAAACAAATGCAAGATACCTTTCTCATGTCAGTCTCCCAACATACTCCTCAGGGAAGAAAAAAATACTTAATGCTTACATTTTCACTGTGCTTTCCTAATTTGCCTGATATACAACATTTGGAGTTACATCACTTTTAAGACAGAGAAGTTAATTGTATGAAGCACAATATTAATTTTTAAAGTACTATTTTGGGCTCCTGGGCACTTGGGCTCTTAGGCTCCATGGGTATGTAGAAGTTTCTTGAGCCTTGAAAGATGACATGCTTTTGGAATGAAGTATTTCAAGTGTCAACAGTCATTTGTGTTCAATATTAATTTGTGCTTTCAGTACTGGAGATGGAGGACCCTTAGGTTGATGAGATCATAACAATATCTTTTCATAGCATACAATGTCTCCGAGTTCTCAGAATTCTGCCATGTTATTTCAATCCCCAACACGCTATTGTGTATTGCTAGATCCTTAAAAGTACCCATTGTACTTGTAATTTGTATGTTGAGCTTCTAATATTTTGGAGGAATGACTTAAAGTCTTTAGTAGGAAAATCTGAGTGAGTCTTCAGTCACCAAGTGTTGGAAGAATTAAGCAAAACACATCTCAAGAAGTAGTATCCATGTAGGCTAGCTGCTAACATTACGGCTACATAGTGCCTTCTTCCTGATAAAACTGTTCTGTAGTATTATGGGTATGCCACACCAAGATATCAGCAATTATAATGAGACATTTGCAGTAAGACTTTATTAGTGGGTGTTTTAGTTTCCTAAAATAATGAATTCCCCAAAACTAGGTGCTTCAAACAACATCCACTTACTTTCTCACTGCTTTAGAGGCCAAAAGTCTGTAAACAAAATGTTGGCAGGGCTACACTTCCCACAGAGGCTAGAGAGTACATGTTTCCACCTCCTCTAGCTTTGAAAGGCTCCAAGGTTTCCTTGGCTTTTGGCCACCTTATTTCAACCTCTCTTCTTCTTCTTCTTCTTCTTCTTCTTCTTCTTCTTCTTCTTCTTCTTCTTCTTCTTCTTCTTCTTCTTCTTCTTCTTCTTCTTTTGTTTTTCGAGACAGGGTTTCTCTGTGTAGCCCTGGCTGTCCTGGAACTCACTCTGTAGACCAGGCTGGCCTCGAACTGAGAAATCCACCTGCCTCTGCTTCCCAAGTGCTGGGATTAAAGGCGTGTGCCACCACCGCCCGGCACTCTCTCTTCATTTTCAGAGTTATTTTCTATTTTTTTCTTTTGTTTTCCTTCTTCAAGCATATATTTGAATGTATTTGGGAATAATTTGGATAATCGAGACTAAAGTTTGGGAACTTACATGAATCATATATTTAGCCATAAGAAGTAGTATTCACAAGTTTGAAGAATTAGGAATTAGACACACCCATTGTGCTTGTTGGCTATCACTTAGCCCACTACACAAAGAACAGCAAATTCTATAGTGGGTTAGACTCAACTTAATGGTGCTAGGTACTGGATGAACAGGGAAATCACTAAAAGATCAAAGGCTACTTACCATGTATTAGATATCTTCTAAAAAATGCTTTAAAAGTGATGGGCTTTAATAGGTCCAGTCACTACGATTCCTGATGCGGTTTCTCTGCGGTGTACTACTGTATTCAGAAAATAAAAGAAAGACATCTATTTTCCAGGAATGTTAAGACACACCCCAGCAATTGCTTTATCCTTGAACTTATTAAATTCGCTCTTCCAAAGAAAGGGGGAAAAAAAGGAAGAAGGACTAATAGGCTGCTCCCATTAAAATGATAGCTGCATGTCACATCTCTGCTTTCTTTTTGTAAGAGATTCACTAGCTACCATCCTGCCCTAGGGAAGAATGTTGCCGTTTTCAAGGCGAAGTCTTGTTTTTATATAGGGAAATGACAGTCTTCTTGAACAGTAAAACTGAATTAACTTCTGAGGGGAGAATGCAGTAAAAATGTCAAGCTCATAAAATATGTCATATTTTGAACATCTGCACATGGTTTTGACTGACCTGATTAAGAAGAAAATGTCCTGTAGGTAGACTGACTCCATCTGGGATTCAATGGCTGAGGGTGACTGGGGATGAAAATGTGAAGGTAGAAAAGAGAGAAAAACAGAAACAGAAGACTACCTAGACTCTAGGACTAGAACTAAAGTGTCACACTTAGCTGCAAGAAATTCACTGTTCCAGTTCTGAAGCAAAAGTTCGTTAAACAGTCCGAGAGGTTGATTCAAGGTGAAAATCAAAATACAGAAATGATATTCCTTTCTTCTGGTCTTCCTTAGTTCTTAACCTCCCTCACTTCCTTTATCCTTTCTTCCCCCTTTTATTTTTTCCTCATTCTCAATGTGACCTTTTTTCCTTGCCCTCATTCTTCTACATCTATGTCTCTCTTAAGCACCAGCTCCATCTTATCTCTGTTCTTCCATGACCTAATGCTATCTGCTGCTGTATAGTATAATAAACTTCAAGGTGTGTGTGTGTGTGTGTGTGTGTGTGTGTGTGTGTGTGTGAGAGAGAGAGAGAGAGAGAGAGAGAGAGAGAGAGAGAGAGAGAGAGAGCACTTGCTCACTCTTGTTAGTATGGCCACATGCACACAGATACTCATAGAGTGCAGAAGAAGATGGCACACCCTTTGGTGCTGGACTTACAGGTGGTTGTGGATTGCCTGTGTTAATTTTTATGAACCAAACTCAGGTTGTCTGTAAGAAAGAAGGTGCTCTTGACCATCAAGCCAGCCTCCAAAGTATATTTTAAATACATATTTTCATATAAGTGTAATATAGAGTCCTGTGTTCTAGCTTGCTTACCTCTTACAAATTGCACACCAATTGAGCATTCTCACAGAGGATTTATCTGGGTTATTGAACTACTGTTTAGTCATAGCCATTGACTGAATGCATTCAATCCCTGTATAGTAATGAGAATGCCTTAAAGGAAGCTGATAGATTTCCTTGTTAAATGGTCCCCAAAATGATTTTGCCTTTAGATATTACAAGGCAGTTATTAATATGCTAGAGAAAAATTCATTTTCATTAAATGAACTAGACAAATGTATTCTTATTTACAACTTGAGTAGTTTCTCAACTCTAAAGTAGAAGTATACTTACTGGTGGGGCACAACTGATTTTCCCTATTTTTTTTTTTTCTGGAATTTTTCTACATTTTGTTAGTCAATAAAAGTATTGAGTTTCTCTACTGAAACAAAACAAAACAAAACAAAACACACCCTCCCCTGGTGATGTTGAAAAAAATCCCATGCCTGGTGATGTAGCTCAGTTGGTAAAGTACTTGCTTAGCTTTCAAGAAGCTCTGGTTTCCATGACCCGCTTGCCATGAAGCCTAGCATGTTGCTTCACACTTGTCAGCCCAGGATTTGGAAAGCGGAGACAGAAGGATCATAGGGTGGTGAGTTGAGGCCCTTCTCTGATACTTCAGGCTCTGTCTTAAAAAAAAAAAAACAAAAATTAAGCATACAAATGGAAACAGGGTGTGGTGGCATACATATAGAAACCATCTCTCTTGATTTATCTCTGGGAGCTCATAGCCAACCTGTTCTTTAATTGAGTTTCAACCTTTCAGGGGCTACATAGTTAGATCTTGCAAAAAAAAAATCCAATGTACAGAACACTTGAGGATCCACAATATTTGAATACCAACATGATAATATGGGTGCAAAATTCAACATTTAAATTTATGCAATGAGTCACAGTCACAGTGAAAATATGGGTACACTGAGGATGTTTAACACTACCTCCAAACTTGTCCTATAGTGTTCATATGTGATAAAGATCCTTGATATTAAGCTTCTCCAAAATTCCCAATTCTTTATAAAATCCAAAACACCTTTCCTTAAGTATTTTTAAGGTTTTAAAGAAAGATCCACAACTTAATATATGAGTTACTTTTTATTATTATATTATATAGAAATTAATAATAAGTCTGGTTTTTGTTTTATCTTATATATTCAGAACTACCATTTATTGCTGCTTTGATTTTAACAGTTAAGAAGTCTGTTTACCTGAAGGGGATTTTAGAAAATAAAGACTGAATAGTATTTTTACTTTATCAAGTGTTCACATGCATCAGTGGATACACCTTGAAGACAACTCCTGCACCTAAGACTCGGAATATCATAGAGGAAGGAGGAGGAAACTTGTAACAGTGAGAGGATCATGAAATCTGCCATGAGATTGTGTCCTCTAGAAATGGCTGAAAAGCTACATCTGTGATACTGTGACAATATTGCTGCCTAAGCAAGAAGTGAACAGTGACGGTGACAACAGACATGCTAACAAAGAAGGGAGAAAACCTCACTCAGCCTTACACCTAGACATAGAACTATAAACAGTAGAGGGCTGCTGAGAGTGGGAAACCATTTTCCCCAAGGACAAGACCCCTAACTGTTTATCTAATATCAAATGGTCAGCCCTGAAATCATATACAGATAAGCAATGCTATGGATTCATCAGGTTACATTTATATGTTTTTACTTTTATACATGTAATAATAATTAAAACAATATAATATAAATTATATTATAATAAAATAATAATAGCAAAAATAGGACATGAACTTAAGAGAGAGCAAGTGGAGGAGATCCAGAAGAAAATGAAGGGAGAAATGGGTAGAAGAAAAATGATGATATTCTATCTAACTTTAAAAATTAAAAAGGTATTAAGAGAAAATAAGACTAAATTAAAAATTAATCAAGAACACACATAAAACCCAGGTGAATCTATAGTTTGACATCTACAGATTGAAAACCATCTTTTATGATAATAAAGGCACTTTGCTTTATTTTTAAAGATATCTTGATTATTCAATCACTATTAATTTCCTAAAAATGTAAGACAATAATTAAGAAAACCCTTAAATTTTGATTTTATACTTTACTTTGTTTTCAATGGCAAGTGAAAAGGAAAGGCTATTCATGTTTTTCCTCCCTTGGCTAACCATCTAATATTCTAAATCAAAAAGAGTGAAATATTTCATGAATGTGCTAAGCTTGCCCCATCGAGCCTCAAAGTGCTGTAAAGAGCACTGTGCTCAGACACGGGGAGGGAACACCAAGACATTAATGTGAGGATGGATGTGGGGTCCATTGTAATCAATGTGCATGAGGGTTGCCGATAATATATAAAACAAACTTATAGCATCTGCAGCAGGCTATAAAGCATTCATAAATGATGTCAAATATATATGCAAATTGAAGACCATAAATGATCTGATCATTCAGAGAGGGGAGAGAAATTTTGGATAAGAAAATTAAGCTCAAACTTTATGTGTGGCTTTTTGGAACTACAGAGGTACAGATTTATTTTCATCGTATATCTACCTTATGAATTATTTATTATTCTAATAAAATAACATCATTTTACAATTAAAAAATCAGAGACAATTTCATAGAATTAAGACGCTGTTCTTTAGATTGCATTTGGTTTTCATGAGCATTCTGATTTTGATTTGAATATTAGCTAGCCAACTAGGCACTGACAAATACTGAAATATATTTAGTTCTTCTCCTAATGTGGAGTTGCTTCAACTTTGCCTTCTATGTTCCATGGGTACAAATGAATTACAGCATTTAATTTAAGAATTAAGAGATTAAGTACAAAAAGTTTTATTTATTGTCCTGCAACTGACATACTTTTGTTTTCTTTGTTTATAAATAAAACTCATATATATACATATACGTAGATAGCCTTTACTACATAATTAGTGCACAGATTATTTTCTTCATTGGTTTGTTTGTTTGATTCATATTTTTTTCTCTTGGATTTATAAAACCATGGGGACTCCAGCTCTGTATCACCTGATGAAGAAGATACAATTTTTATCAAGTATCTTGTCATACCCAGGAACATAGCAGTAAGCACCATAGGGCAAATTGAAACCAGAAATAGAACCCAATTGTATGCACAATATATCAGAAAATGGCTAAGCACAAGTCATTTTGAACACCTGCCCTAGTGAAAACAACCATTAATCTTGCCTTTGTTAATTTTGAATTGCTTTGAAAAGACACCAGAAACAAGATAATTTATTGAAGAAAGAATTTATTCATTCTTACAAGTTCAGCAGCTATTCCATGACCCTCATGGCAGACATTATGGAAGAAGACCAGCAGGCATTGCACTGGAGCAGCAGCTGAAGGTTCATACATGCTTCATAAGCATGAAGCAGAGATAACGAAAGGAAAAACATGGAAATGACATGGGCTTTTAACATGTTAAACCACCCCCAGTGAAACACCTCTTCCAACAAGACCAAACCTCCTAATCTTTCCTAAACAGTTAAACCAACTAGAAATTAAGCATTCAAATGTATAAGCTTTTGGGTCTTATCTTCCTTCATTCTCTTTGGGGCAGGCAAAGTCTGGGGACTCAGTATTTTTAGTTTCACAGAATGATGGTTTATATATGCATGCTCACCCCAGAGAGTGGCACTATTAGAAGCTTTGGTCTTGCTAGAGTTGGTGTGTCACTATGGGTGTGGGATTTAAGACCCTCCTCCTAGCTACCTAGAAGCCAGTATTCTGCTAGCATCCTTCAGAGGACAATGTAGAACTCTCAGCTCCTCTTATACCATGCCTTCCTGGATACTGCCATGATAATCCAGCCTTGATGGACTGAACTTCTGAACCTGTAAGCCAGTCCCAATTAAATGTTATCTGTATAAGAGTTGCCTTGGTCATGGTATCTTTTCATAGCAGTAAAACCCTAACTAAGACACAGAGAAAGAAATTATTGAAATTCAATTGGTCAAATTGGGTGATCAAGAAAACCATAAATATTAACAGCTATGGGATACTTAAAAACAAACAAACTAAAAATCTGTTCTAGATAATACTATGTGATGGCATCATGGGAAAGAGTTCATTTGGAAAAATGCTGCTTTGGCAATCATTTTGTTCTCATGAAGAGTTAAAGGGTTTGTGCACCAAAGGATTGTTTCAAACATGCTCTATATATAACAATATGAATTTGAGCTTCTGACCTTCTGAAGTCCGGCATTATAGGAGTATACCCCACACTGGGTTTATGTATTTTTATGGATGGAACCCATGTCTCTATTAATATAAGGAGGCAAAACCTTCACCAATGTTTCAACCTTGTTTTTATTGTGGTTGTTGTTATTGTTGTTTTATTTCAACTTGCATAATTGGTTTGCAAGCACTTTGAGCTTATTACACTAAAATCAATAATGAATGAGAGCCTTAATTTAGACAAACTCAAAACAAAACTTTTAAGAAATGAGTTAATGTTAATTTAGAATACCTTTTATTTCAAGATGTTAGCTTGAAATTTAATGATAATGAGCACAATAGCAGTTTTGTGTTCGTCTAGAAATAGCAATTAGACTTTCCTAGAGAGCAAGGCAAGCAAGGGTGTGGCCGTCTTTGTAGCTGGAGTCAAGAGGAGAGTTTGAATTGTCACTAATGCTCCTCTACTATAGAAGTGTAATAGAAGCATGGAGGGCAGAGATGTTTAAAAACATCCCTTAAAACAATCTGTAGTTCCTTCTAGGCCTTTCTAAATTGAAAACAAGTTGGCAACCACTTCATATCTGTAGCTGAGTATTAAGGTCTTGTCTCTTGGAAAATGAGTTAGCAGTCTGATGCTTGTAAATCAGGATACATCTGTTCTGGAAAAAAAAAGTTATGTAGCGGGAGAGTGCAGAGTGTTGTATTTGAGTTTGAGAACTGATGCTAGAGAGGGAGCTTGGTCGGGAAAGTGCACAGATTACACACAAGAGGATAGGAAATCATTTCCCCAAAAGGAACTTCAAAATAAACCTGAAGATGCTGCCATGCTTGTGATCCCAGTGCTGGGGAGGTGGGGATGGATAGCATCATGGTGCTCACTAGTTGGCCTGCCTGCCTGAATTAGTGAATTACAGGCCAGTGAGAGGCCCTGCTTCAGAAAATAAAACAATAGTTGAACAATACCAGTTGGAGGTTGTCCTCTGGCCACCTCACAGGTACATACATACACACATACATACATACATACACATATATTTCCAACCATCCCTAGAGCAAGAGCATTTATACACATAATCACAGAGAGGCATGAATGCATGTTCACAAGCACATACATGTAAAAGCAAGCATGCACACACATGCACACACACATTCTGGACTGGGGAAGAGGAAGAAAGGAGAGATTTTATGGTAACTATAGAAATAAAATTATAATAACTATATACATATGTATATTATATATTATAATCATATATTATGAAATAGGAAGTTAGCATTACACCTAGAATGTTCTTCTCTAAGTAACCAAATGGTTTAGAGACATACCAGATACTTATCTAAATGCAACTATCCAGAAGACCTTATCTGACCAATCTCTTTGACCAGTATCCCTCACCTTTATTTTGCCCTAAAACACATGTGACATGCTACCTATGTTTGATTGACTATTTGATATTTATTATGTGAAGCTTCTTAAATAGAGGACTATACCTCATCTCTTGAGATGTACATTGTCCAAAACTCAGAGAGTGTCAGCCACTGGCTGTAGGCCACTAAAACAAAGTGGTGGCCAGTAGTAGCTGTTACGCCAACTAGGGATCTGGGGCTTCATGTTATTCATACTTTAGATTAGTTAATAAGACAAGAGAGCTTCCCAAACTGAAATTAAGCATGGGAAGATTTGGAAATCTACAGTTTTGACAGTTGGATCAAAGCTATAATTGAAGGTTCAGACAGTTTCCCATCAATTCTTCCTGGGGATGCAGAGTCCTCCCTATGGAATCCTGGATTGAAGTTAAAGATTGCTTTGTTCCCATTCTTAGGATGTCCTACTGATATCTCTACATGGCCTAAGAACTCAAATTTGTAGTTAGTACCCTTCCTTCATACTCTTTAAAAAAGTCATGCCTTCTTGCCTTGATTCTTCACTGAACAGAATGGCACACAGGCCAGCTTTATTCAGTCAACTGTTGTCTTGTTGTCTGATTATTGGTATATTTACACCACACTCCCCCCAAATACATACATATATATATATATATATATATATATATATATATATATATATATATATATATATATATATATATTCCAGGTTTTCAAAGATTCTAATTAGAACAATTTATTCTTTCTATGACTTTAAATTATCTGGAATCTGGAAAATACTGTTTCAGGTAACATTCCAGAGAACACAATTCTAGATGATAGTATATAATTTTTTTCTAGACTACAATTGCAAATATTTAACCAGTTGTATGTGATTTCCCCATTGTGACTATGAGCCCTGGAGAACCATGTTCTTATACATTTTCTACACTAGCATAAGAAACATAAATAATTTATGTTTCTTAACTTAATATTTTGTAGTAATAAATCAAAAACTTTGAACCATCAGATGTGTTATCTTTCAAACAAGCAGAATCAGCAAAAAAAAAAACAAAGTCACAGTCTTTAAACAGCCATGCTGGACTTTGCCAACATGTTACCTCAATTCTGTAAATGTCAATCATATACCATTCTCGGTAGCAGATTTCAAAGGGTCTTTTTGTTGTTGTTGTTGATTAGAGCAGTGCATAAAATAGTAAATTATTTTCCTTTCCCCATCCCTGGAATCTTATATTTCCTTTTTATAAAACAAAGCTTGTCTTATTTTCATAAAATAGCATATATTTATAAAGAAGACCATGAATCCATCTTTGCAGATATTTCTAAGGTTTAAAGATAATTGCCTCATACCCATGATGGTGGAACCTTTACTCTGCTGTAGACACTGACACAGTGCTTAAAGGTTTAGTTCTGAGTTCCAACCAAGACCATACCTAAGTGGTATGATCTAAGTGGTTACATATATAGATTTCAAAGCATTTCTACTTACAAGTCTGTATGAGACTGCTTAATTGAATAAAGTTAACTGTGGTCAGAGAATAAAAAAAGGAAATGAGCTAACAAACAGTTATCTCTTATTTAAAAACGTAGACAGAGTCTCATTATTCCAATAAAATTAGATATTAAAATTTGTTTCTCACTCATTGCTGTTCCCCATGAGGAAGGGTATTTTAGCACAAATAACCTATAATCACGCTAGGAAGTAAAACAAAAGTTGTGAGGTGGAGAGGACGAGCAAGATATTAATGGAGAGATGGGAGAAGGGTCCAGGAAATGTGAAGTTACCTTTGACCTCTCCCATGGTTCTCAGAGGAAGTGGGGTGCAGTAGGCTGGAGGTTTTTATAATTAGTAAGATGGATTCTTCATTTTATTAGGATTTCAGTTTGTTTGCCCTATCCAAGGGAATCTACCTGAACAATACACTGGTGTCTTCAAAGCTGTGCATATGTAATTGTCATGGTTAGAGATTGCTTCTCATAAACATGGGTGCCTATCAGTATGTGACTAGTTAAGAGGCACTCGGTAGAGTCACTTGGGCCACAGTGATTATATAACTACTTGCATACAATTTGCCAAAATAAATTTTCTAGATTAAAACCAAGACCATTTAATGTCCTAGAGATCAATAAAACTGACTTTTATGGCTATTTTCTTATCAGATAAAAATTGTGTGTTTCTTTATTGAGCAAAAATATATAAGTAAAATACTAAAATTTATAAATCCCATAGATGAACCAATAGCAAATAGATAGCATGTTAACCTTCTGTATTCTTTAGAGCCACATATATCAGCAGAATAGCCTGCCTGGTGATTTTTTCAACATCATATACAATCAATGCAGCCGTGTGTGTGTGTGTGTGTGTGTGTGTGTGTGTGTGTGTGTGTGTGCGTGCTTACTTGAATGCATGTCTACCATGTGCAAGCAACTCTTGAATGGTCCAAAAGGGAAACATGGCTCCTCTGATACTGGAGTTCCAGGTGGTTGTGAACTTACAAGTGGCTGTTGGGAAAAAAAACTAAGTCCTCTGTAAAAACAGTGAAAGTTTTCAACCACTAAATTATATAACATATCCTCTATATTATTTTTCTTAAAAATTCTCTGGATTTACTATGAAAAACACTGTGACCATGTTTCTCTTCCTAAACTGCACTTAGTAAATCAAACTTGAATTTATTTTTCCATTTAATAATAAATAAATTGTGGAGGCTAGGATGCTGATGGAGGCCAAATTAATTTATAGCTTGTACTACTCATGATTCTAACATTTTATAATTGTACTGAGATCTCTGGTTTTCTTTGTTAACTATTTTTATAGATTTATTCATTTTGTGTGTTTGGGTGTTTTGTCTGCGTCAATGTGTGTGTACCAAATGGGTGCCTGCTGTTTTGGGTGCCTGGTGTTTTGGAGGCAGAGGTGATGAATCCTCTGGTTCCAAAACACCAGGAACAGAATTTTATAAAATTGTAAGACAATATTTGTGTCCTGGCAATTGAATCCAAGTGGTCTGCAAGAAAAACACATGTTATGATCTTAACTGTTCAAATGTTCTCTCCAGCCTTCTTTCATTGATGTATACACAAATACACACACACAGACACACACACATGTGTGTACTGTAATATATATATTACATAATTTGACAGTAAATACTAATAATATGTAGGAAATCTTAATATATCCTTTAATTTAACTTTGAAAATAATTACAGTAATATTGAAGGTAGTATATTAACACCATAGCCTCATTTTGTCAGCTATTTATACAGAGCAAACATTAAATTTTCTTCATCTTAATTTTGACCATATAACTTTTGAAGAAAAATTTATGTATTCTTCATACAAAGGTCAAAATTCTCCTTTGAATCTGCTCCGTGAGAATGGAATCGGTGCTGGAATTGGACAGAGCATGGCACATGGACTTTGGAGCCCACCCACTGTTATCAGGAGTCTATGGAAAACAGCTGGTGTCAAGCACCTACTTATTTTGTGTCTCTGGCTCTTGAATATTATGAACATATTTCAAACTCATGTGCATGTGGTTTGTAAGCATATCCAACTTTAAAACCTTCTGAACCATATATACTGAGAAGGAATTGGTGGTGTCTTCTGTTTGCTTTACAAACAACATTCTAGTTCTTGATTCTAATAACAGATATGTATCATTTTATCTGATGAAGAAATCATTATTTTTTAATTTCTAAAGTATACGCTGAATTATACCCATTTTGTAAACACATAAGAGAAGGCTTTTAGTAATGAATTTGTCCAGGTATCGAAAGGCCTGTGAGGATTTGATCATGTTTTCTCATACAATCTTTTTTAATTTTCAAAATAACACTTCCCAAAATCTCAAGTTATGTGCTATTACACAAACCTATTTTTTAAATTGTATATTTAAAAAAATTTTCACACATGAGAACCGTTTTCACATCTTGTTACTTCCCCTCAAGATATTGAATATATATGTATGGATGTATATGTATACTTAAGGAACGACTGAAATAGCAGGATGGATAATTGTGTTGGAAACTATTTAAATATATATAGTTAAATATGTATATTAGCACATATAATTTTATGCATTATGATATATAATAAAATATATTTTGAATATATATTTATGTATGCATGTATAGTTAAATACATATGTATATACAAATGTATATATGTATATACATATACATGTAGTATACTATAACTATAATAAATGTTAGTGTTAATATTAGTATATAATATAAAGAAATATTTATTAATATTTAATACAATGTTAATGTTTAATATATCATTTAATAAATATTATATAAATGTTTAATATAGAAATAAGTATATATTTAAATGTATACATATATATTAATAATACACACACACATATATATATATATATATATATATATATACACACATGCATCTACATATTTAAAGAGTTTCCAACTTATATATCCATCCTGCTGTATCTGTAGTTAATTTGTTGTTGCTCATATGTGTATGTTTAGGGGTAGAGTTTTGGGATTGTATAATCTATCAGTCTTGGGGTGTGCTCCCAGACAAGACACATTCTTTCTCAGTCAGCAGCCAGCTATTGCTTGTAGTTCTTTCTCTAAACATGTGGCCTGCTGAGACTTTTCACCCATATTGGCATGGATTGAAAGCAGATAAGAACTAGCAGACATCTTAGACTGCTGAAAGAGAGTATCTTTTACATACAATAGGAAATCTGCACCCATGAAAGTATTATAACATGGTCACTTAAAGGCATTTACATGGGGCTTTTTGTTTCTGATATCCTTCCTTGATTACTCCAGTGCGACATACAATGGTCAGTTTTCTGTCTATTAAAAACTCCCAGGATATCCAGATGCATTCATAATGCTCTCTTACAAACTGTAAGGAAGTACCCAATCTGATTTCTGCCTCCTAATGGACTATTCTTTCAGCTTCTTTCCTCATACCACTCTGTTTACAGTATGTCTCTTGCCTTAAATTTTTCTTTGGACCATTGAAAGTGTTTTGAAATTGTCTCCCTTAAGATCCATCTGGCAGGGGATCTTCAGCACTCCCTGTTAGTCACTTAAGCCAGTGACATTCCTGATCATACCATCTATTACTGTTCAGACTTCTTATCAAACTCTAAGTTTTTAAAACATGCCTCCCTCATCAATTAAATAATTTTAAGTATTGCTAGTATTTGACTCTTGTACCGGTTAATAAAACAGCATGCAAATAACAAAGTTCTTTAAAATAAAACAGTAACTGTATAAAAGACATGCATTCTAGTTGGTTAGAGTAAACAATAAACAAATAATCAAAATCAAGCATATGTCAGCAGTAGTGTTCTGTGGGACTATGAGAGGCAGCTAGGTACCTGGTTGAACAGGCTTTGAATCCCGGAGAACCTCAGGGATAGTAGCAGTTCGGCCTTGCTCCTGGGCCCTTGGCTCCTTTCACATAGCTACAGTCCCTCCCACAGAGAGGTTTGTGGCCATCGGTCACCTAGCACAGGTAGAGAGCGTGACTACAGGCTCTAGAGCCTCCAGACAGATCTCCATGCTAATGAGATACTAAAAGCCAGAGGGTATAACCAATTAAACATTCCTTCCCAGGCCTTCCTCATCCTTCCCCTTTCCCTTCCCCCTTCCGCTAAGTCCCTTCCCTCTCTATCCTTGGGTTGGGGCCTCTCAGCCCAAGGGCCAGAGACCAATTGGTTCCGGCTGCCTCCTGGCCTGGGAACCCCCAACTCAAGAGCTCCAGCAGTACCCGCCAGATCCCAGAGCAGCATGGAGTGAACACAGTCAAATTCCTGACCCCTGCCTCTCTGACCCCCTTCGAGGGCAGACACGGGACCCACAATTCAACTTAACAGGACCCACGTTCTTGCGCACCCTACAGGCCAACAGTGTTCTATTGGAAAAAACCAAAGCTCATAAAGGAGAGGTTGTTAGAGACCGAGAAGACATTATGACTTTAAACAGAATGCTCAAAGACCCTGAGAACTTCTGGATGTGAAGCTTGATCACAGCGTCAGCATCAGATCAAACCTCTTCCCATGCCTGCTTGGAGCAAATTACAGAATGAAGACTTCAGTATTCCTGACCCAGACTTTTTTTTTTCCCCACAGCATATAATTTCAAAAAATTAGAATGTCTTGTGTTGGGTCCTCAAGGCCTAGAAAAGTGTTTGCCCATATTAACGCTTCTGTATCTAACACTTTTGGGATTTATTCCAGTACATTTTGGAGTAGTAGCATACTTTTAAATTCTTCGAATGTCAACTGTCCATTAGGTCACTGTCATTATGAAAATAACTCTTGAATTCTTTTCTTACATTGACATTGTAAATAAGCATTCTTGTGATATTTTCATCTTCTTTTCCAGTTTACACTGGAATGCATTTAGATTTCTCTTCCAGGTTTCTGATATATTCTAGAATTTTATAATATCTCCCGGGCTTACAGTCACGATCTTTTCTCTTCTTCTTCTTTTTTTTTTTTTTTTTTCTTATTTTATTTTTGTTGTTGTTTTGGCAAAGACGCTGAAGTTTAAGCTAATTTCCAGACTTATAAATCTTATACATTTTTTTGCTTTTCCTGCCATTTATGTCAATACTAAATATTACAAATTACAATAAAATCAAGCTAAATTTTAGAAAGGTATAGTAAAAATTTAGAATATTTTACATCTCATTTGCATACACCATCCCTGAAAAACCAGTTCATTTTACACTCCTGGTGTTTTCATTTTTACTAATATTATGTATGTCCTGTGTGTACATTTGAAAGAAGTATCTGAATAATTACTCCAAGGATTGCTTTCTTGTTCATTCTCCAGTTCTTAGCAGGCAAGTTTATAATAGCAGTGATGGTGTCATAGTCAGGGCTTTACTCTTTCACAGTCTCCTTTTCTCTGGCTCTTATCTCCCTTGCATATTTTATATTCTAGCATAACAGTAAAGATAATTGCAGTGCTAAATGGTATCTGCGTTCTACCAGTAAGTATCTTTAATCTTAGCCCTGGTTGAACAGAAGCTGGACATCCAGAGAAACAAAGAAGATGCCAAATCATTTCATTGGGAATCTTGTTCTTTTCTTCCAGTCTCTGTAGAGATGCTTCCTTGATATACTTTTTACCTTTGGTGATGTTCCTTCCTTCATCTTAATGGCAGTGAGACCCCTATGATGTTATTTGCATTTGCTAGTTCTTAATATACCTTAGATACTGAAACAAAGTCAGACAGCTCAATTCACAGCATTTACATAAACCTGGCACAAAGACAACTTCCCAGTGTTCCACTGGAGGATGAACTCTGCCTTGCTTGCAAAGATCTGCTCCAGATAGAGTGGCTGGCAGAGCAAGCAGTCTGCTGGGTGTCTTTAAGTTACCTGCAGAGCAGGCGTCTGGATCACTCTGTCTGGCTTCTGCACGTATTTTACAGATGCCTCTTCGCATGTGTCTGGAGTCCTCAAGAGCATTTGAGATTCAGGGCTTGGCAAAGCCGTGCTCAGCTGGGGCTATCTTATTTAATCTTGCCGAAAGGGGTGATTCTTTGGAAGTGTGAAAATACCTTAGCAAGCAACATCAACAGATGTATAGTAACGGAAACTCATTCAAAACACCTAAGGGGATTCGTTCTCCTGACATACATCTAACTCCCATTATGATTAATGAAAGCAGTACTTGATTTACAACACACCCTGACTTTAGATGGCTAATGTCTACAGAGAGAAGAATCATCAGCAAAATTACAAACTCTGCTCATAGTTCAACCATTGTCAAAAATAATTTCTCATCTCTATGTTGGACCTAGTGGCTTGATTGTATGTCATCATCATATCTACTCATATTGGCAGGACTTCGGATTTATTATCCTCCAATTTTTTTTTTTTTTAAAAATTAGCTTAATTAGAAATTTTCCACACAAGATTATTCACTGTCAAGTACTAATGACTTCAATAAAGGAAGAAAATTTTAGCTAAAACAAACAAATGATTAGACTCTGCCACACAATTAATGGCTTGCCTAATTTGTCTTCCACATTAACTTTGTAATGAACTTTACCAGGGATACAGCTATCTGATTTTTTATAGGAATAGTATGCATTGATATTTAACATTCATTGATATATATTGTGCAGGAATTATCCAGGTAACACAAACCAACTTGGTGAATATTACTTATGACAATAATAAAGACACTACAAATTATATATTGTCCTTAAAATTATATGTTTTTCTGTAATCGCCAACATTTTTATTTTATAATTTTTTCTTATTCCCTTTAATTCTCATTATTCTCAAACAAATACAATTAATATATTTCATTGCACCAGGTTTCCTTAATTTCCTTTCATTTTAAAAATGATTCAATTTTAACTCTCTCTCTCTCTCTCTTTGTCTCTCGTGTGTGTGTTTGTACATTTGTACGTGTGTGTGTGTGTGTGTGTGTGTGTGTGTGTATGTGTGTGTGTGTGTGTGTATGTGCACATGACTGCAATGGCTAGCAGTGACCTGATGAGGGACCCTAGATCTAGCATTTCATGGGTTGTAAGCTGCCCAGAATGGGGGCTGACCTGTTGCAGTAGCCATACATCCTTTTAACCATTGAGCCTGTATCTACAGCCTCATTTAGTTTTAAACATGCGCAAGTATAACTACCAATATAATCCAGAGAAAATACTCTTAAATCTTCTTACTTTTTTTTTAATATAACTTTTTTTTTAATTTCCCCTAAGTGTTAATGCTAGAATCTTAACAAAGTGCCACAACTTGACAATTTAAATGAAGTGGGTGGATGCTCTTTTTTCTTATACTTGTTCAATTTAGTATTCTAGGTTACTCTCTTGACTACTTTCAAGGTAACATGACAACCCCCTAACTATTTTGTTTATCTTTGTCAGGTGATCATCGCATTCATTCCCTGATATTTTGACTTCAAAAATGTGAAGCTAGGTTCCTTTATGTAGCCAGTGCTTTGATTTCTGATGATATTGATAAATTTAAGACCTCCAACGTTTATAAAACACCTGAAGTAATTACCAGGAATGGTAGTGTGTGTTTCCTGCACAGGAGGGAAGTGAGCATTCAATGAATTCAGTCTGTTCAGGATTGAGAAGAGCATATCATTAGGTGAAATAATACTTATCTTAGTTCTGCAGTAACAATGGATAGAAAGCTTTCAAGTATTTATCACAATGTTCCTGTGAATACAGCCATCACTGATTTTATATATATATTTCGAGTGCTAAATATGTAAACATATATGGTAACTAATACTTTCTTCCTGATATCTTAGATGTACTAAAAAATATCA